>NC_060143.1:243210742-243513772 GCF_021461385.2 Schistocerca piceifrons
CCTATAATTCGTTTGCCTAAAATTTCTATAGGTGATAATCCCGTCGTTAGGTGAGGCAATTCATTTAATATCTTTTCGAATTCAGGCATTAGTTTGGCCCACCGAGTATGTTTATGTGCACAATAAGTTCTACATAATCGTCCTAATTCTTTCCTGACTCTTTCTACTAAATTACTTTGAGGGTGATATTTCGAAATTAAGATATGTTTGATTCCATATTGTCTTATCATATCTTGAAATCTTTGACTAATAAAGGCACTACCGTTGTCAGACATAAGTCGTTTAGGGATGCCCCAGTTAACAAAGTAATTTCGGGTGAGGCAGCGTATAACACTTGCTGTATTCGCTCGTTTCAAAGTATACAGTTTCACATGTTTGGACCAACATTCCATTACAACAAACACATATGTTAATCCTCCTGAACTCCGAGGCAGAGGGCCGAAAAAATCTAATGACAGTAGATCCCACAAACCTCGAGGAATTACAGCATATAATTTATAACGCTTGGATTTGTTATTAACTTTAACCTTTTGACAGGTTTCACAAGCCCTAATAATACTTCTCACAATACGTGACATATTTTTGCAATAATAATACTTCATTAGATGTTTAATACATTTATGAATTCCAAAATGCCCGTAACCTTCATGAATATAAGTAACTAACTCGTCCACAACAGTTTTCGGAATGCAGATTTTCCATCTCTGGTGTTCCCTCTGTGCTTTCCAATACAACAAGTCGTTAAAATATAACCACACACCCCGGGTGTTAACTGTTTCGTCCCCATTATTAAGGTTTTGTATAATTCGTAGAATAACATTTTTCTTTCCTTTATGTAATACGGTAACCTACTACTTAGGACTCGTATTAAATGACTTTCAATAATTGGTTCTTCAATTAACTGAGCACGGTTTAAATTCCATTCAAAATAATTCCTATAACCTCTCCACCGTTTAGAATATGGAGGAGGGGCTAACAACTTTAAAGTTAAGTGTTGTTGTTTTCGTCTTGACCAATAATTTTGTTTAAACTGCTTAACAAAATCATCCCAATCCCTGAATTCAGTTCTATGCAGTACTGCCCACTCCGCAGCTTCTACTTCTAAATGTCCTATTACAAATTGAATGCGTTTTTCATTACTCCATTTAGGAGATAATGATGTTTCAAAAGCTTTTATAAAGATTATAGGGTGCAGTTCGCCTCCTGGTTTGAATACAGGAAATCGACTTGCTACATTTGAATTTGTTGTTATGTCATCCAGACATTCTGCGAGAGAAATAGTCGGATTTTGTTTAGCTGGCAGAGACGGAGTTGCATCGGATTGGCTTGCCGTGACTGCCTTATTCATATTGTTGCCATCCGTGCTAGCAAATTCGATGCGACTGTTGTCTCTGATTATGTTATTACCTCTGCTACCTGAAATGTTCTCGTTATTATCTAATTCCGATAACCGTTTCGTAATTTCCTGTATCCGCATTTCTGTATTGGATACGCGATTAGCTAATATCGATTCTTCACTGTGTTCACGATGTGAACGCTCTGTACCTTCGTCAATATTATTATCTTTGGCAGTCTCAAGATTACTGCATATCTCAGTAATTAAAAATTTCATGTTTTCGATTTCGGTATGGTCCTTTTCTACTTGATGAGTTAATGTTTCTAATTCTACATTATCTATTGAAGAAATCTCTACGGGTTTGGTAGAGACCTCTTTAATAGATTTCAATAATTCTCTGCGAACAGTTTCTGTTTGCATAGAAAATTCATCTCGTAACATATCGTTATTTTTCTGTATTTCATTTACAACTAAGATATTGACACTATCTAGTCTCTCGGATAAGTCAGTCATATCGTGTCGCATGCAAGCTTTTTCCTCGCGCGATTCCTGGATATGTTCTTCTAACCTTTTACAATTATCAGCAATCTTATTACTAAGTCCTACTAATTTTTCCTGCATTTCAACTTTAGAAGACTCTATTTTATCACTTAATTCTCGACTGGTTTCATTAAGATATTCCTGCAACCTGTCTGTTGATTTTATTAGCTCCCCTTTAAGTCTAGCAGTAGATTCCTCGTTAGACTGTTTTAATCTAGCCATAGATTCTTCGTTAGACTGTTTTAGTTCCTGTTTCAATCTAGCAGTAGATTCCTCGTTAGCCTGTTTTAATTCCTCTTTTAATCTAGCAGTAGATTCTTCGTTAGATTGTTTCAATTTAGCGATCGCCCTAAAAAGGGATCTCATGCTCCTATCGGACATAGATTGCTCTTCGTCTGACATTTCACTTCCCGACATTATTGTAAGATATTAACTATTTGCGCACGCAGACTTGTAATCAACAATCCTATAAAAGCACACTCCCTATATACAACACTCCACTTCCAACTTGAAACAAACTCACCGGACACTTAATATTGTAATTTGTAGTTCTCGATGATCAGTGTGCTGCTATGGGCTGCAGATGTAACAGCCGTCGATGCAGCCGCTGAGATGCTGCGACCCCGCTTCCGCAACCGGCCGGACGCTGAGTCGAACACCGGAAACGTCGCTGGCTGCAACCACGCCCGGCACCGCCGTAGACAGGCGAAGCCCTCAGCAACACCTCTAATATCAGCCGGAGGAACGCCCCGCAGCTGACGTACTGGGCCTATTAGTTTAGGGAGAAAAAAGGTTGTCGGGGTTTGCAGCGTTCAGCTGCTGCCCAACAGACGCGCCTTCTCGTGGAACAACTGCGTGACCGTACTGCTTGGCTGCACTCCGTCAGATGCCCACACCCGCGAAGTCGCCGCTGGCTGGTGAAGGCTCCACGAAAACTCGCGTTGACTTCCGAAGGACTCTTGATGCTTTGTTTCGTACCTGTGTGCCTTAGTTGCACACAAGTCCTGTTTCTAAGGTCGCCACGGTGTGGTGTAACGACACGTTTAGGTTTTCGTTTGATATATGACCATGTGCAGACTTCGTCACCTACGTCAGTTACAACCCACTTCCAAAATTATTCATATTCTTTTTAAATTGTCATAGAATGGTTCTTGAACGAAACTGTAAAACATCAGTTGAGTCGTGTGCAAAGAATTACATCACTTGGGCCAATTGGTTTTCGTAACCTTTTCCCAATTTAAATTTCGTTTGTTTCTCCTCAGAAAATTATATAGACACACGTTATCTTGATCTAATCGATATCAGAATCACACATTAAATAAACTTTTTAGATTCAAAGTTTCGGTGAACGACGTAAGAATTACTAATCTTGTCAAATATATTATTAATCCGTTCACACAATTCTTCATAAATAAATCTTCAAGACACGTGTTTCAACTTTAGTAGCATACACTATTTTATTAGCTTCCTACACATACAGATGTGAACTTGAGCGTTGACAGACAGTGACTAACATTTCAATAAGACTAAGCTCATTATGACGTCATTGTTGTACAAAAAGAGTATAAAAATTCATTTTTAATTTTTAGAAACACGACGCAACAACTCGGTTCCAGGATCTTCTGTTGCTCCTTGGCTGTCGACCCGCGACGTATAGCGGCCAGCAATTTCCTCTCTGGTCGCGGCAACGAAGATGCTGTCCCCGTTCGTTGCGCCGATCTCTCCGTACATGAAACACATAAAAAAAAATACAAACTTTTAGATAATTCACATTTATTACAAATAATAAGAAAACACATAAACAAAACTAAATTAAGCTTATAGTCACCTGCAAACTGGGCTGACTTTGGTGGATAGGTGACGCTTAATTTCGTCCCACTACACCACCTCTTCCTTCTTCTCTTCTACTTCACTACCCTCAACTACTTCAAATAACCTATTAAGCACATCTTTGACCTCTGCTTAATTTCTGTTTCCACCACTGTCAGATAGATCCTCATCTGTTTCGCTGTGCAGATTTACCTTCACCTCCTGATTCAAAACCCTATTATCAGTACTTACTTCTTCGACAATCGTGTTCTTTTTCTTATTGTTAATATTATTGTGCCCCATTAACTCTACTTTAATTAATTCAGCAGTCTCTTGTTGCTCCCCGTTATTCTTCCTTTCTTTCGTAGCAACTATATTAATATTAGGTGGTTTTACTGGTGCCTTTCTTATGGATGGTTTTGCCAGCGGGTTTAACTGGGAATGCCGTTGTCTACGAACTCTATCATAATCGTAGACAGCTACGCGGTGTGTCACCACTAACAGACGTCCTTCGCCATCTGGTTGCGTCACCTCCTGACATATGTCGGCCGTCTCCGTACTGCCCCCGGTCACTGACCCGATTATCATATGTCCTGCCTCTCCCTCGTGACCTACCTCGATATCCGCCTCCTCTCTGCACACTCATTCTGCTTATGTTTACATCAGTGCGATTGTCATTCTGCCTCACAGGAGGGCGATACTCTCTTCTCGCACTTTCCTCCTCCTTGAGTACTGATTCAACGCGTTCTAGATATTGTACGAATTTATCTACACTGTCTCTAGGTGCAGATATTATTTTATTCTTCCAATTCCAAGGTAACTATTTTCTACCCCCAGAATGATTTGCTCCGTTTCTACTTTATTACTAAGATAGGATAGAGTAGTTACCCACCTTTGTACAACTCTTTTTATTCCTTCTTTCTTGAGGTCGTATTTTTCCCCAGACCAGAAACGGTTAAGTACATCCATTTGCTTTCGCTTACCCCAGTACTCCTCAAAGAAAGCGTGTTTAAATTCCTGTAATTTAGTATATTTTTCTGAGGCCAAGTTCCACCAGATTCTTGCCTCCCCCATTAAGTTTGAATTAATAAATCCGATCTTCTGCTTATCACTCCACACTTTGGGCAAGATATCCTCAAAGTCATTCCAAAACTCACGTGGATGTACACTTTTATTGGGATCAAATTTGAGAAACTGTCGATTGGTGACATAAGCAATCTCAGTGGATTCTACTATTCCACTAGACATGATGCTACCACTATTGTTAGTAACACACTGTTCTACTTTTGTTAGCTGACAGTCATGCTCACACAATTGGTCATTCATACTTTCACTGAATTGATTAATATGAGTTTCCAAGCCAATGACTTTATTTATTACCTGAGCCCCAAGTTTGTCACACTTATCTTTATTTTCCTTCAATTTACATTCTAAGGCAGCGTGATTTATTTCACTATAATTTTTTACCCCTTTGATATATTCACGAGCCTTGACTATTTCTGAATTTACATGCACTTTAAATTGCTGGTGGTCATCAGTAACTTGTTCGATTTGTGTAGTTAATTAACTTTTTACTTGAACAATAGTTGGCGTACATTCCTGTTTAACCTGATTTATTTCAATTTTTACATTATTACTAAGCACTGCCATGTCGTGCTTCCAACAATCTCTTAGATCTGAAATTTTTTAATCCAGCTTAGATTCTATTTCCTCACCCATATTACTCATTTTTTACTGTAACCCACTCACTTTTGAATCTATCTCAGAACCTAATTTGGTCATATTAGCTTCCATCTCATCACTTAATGAGGTACCCATTTTCGTCATATTAAAATCAATTTTCGTCATATTAGCATCTAAACCATTCAATTTTGCCAATAGACTCATTAACATACCTGCCACACTATCCTTCGCCCCATCATTTACTGATACAATGTCTAGTTTAATATTAGCTACTGCCACAGGTAGATCTGATACATTCTGTTCCATCTCCGATCCATAATTAACACTTAATGACTCTGTCCAACTACTACTGAAATTGGGTTGGGACACATCCAAGCTAAAGTACATGGGATCAAAAATCTCTTCCCCTTGTTCTTTCCCCCTATCTACCCTCAGTTCGTCCTCTACATTTGTTTGCTTACACTCATCCATTTTATTCAGTTTTATTTTCACACACACACACACACACACACACACACACAATGTTTTAAGAAGCACACTACTTAACTTTGCGCTTCTGATGTCTCCAACACGACTAGCTGAGGCTGCGGGTCCGATCACCATGCACTGGGCCGCCGTACCAGTTTACGGGCCACCACTCCGGTCAGCACTGCCAACTGCTTCCTCAGCCGCCGCCGTCGCGTCGTCTCGTAGCTCGTAGTCTGCCAGATGTCGCCGTTATCAGCTACTTCAGTCGGCGCGATATAACCGCAAAATTCATCCGCCAAGCACATCAAACACAATCACAGTTCATGGGCTATCACTGTTTTTCTGTCCACGTGGCGATTGTTCACTCTTAATATGTGTCCTTTCCCCAGTTCCTATTTATTCGCTAGCACTTTTTTTATCGTCCGGTTATACACACACTACTGCTTTTAATGAAATTTTTCATTACCTTTCCCGGCCGATGCACCAATTGCGACGGATTTTTACGTGCGTGCGTGCGATGCACCAATTGCGACGGATTATACGTTGCTGCCTGCTGCTATGCAGTTATCACCATACGTAAAACAGCCAGAACTTTTACCTTCCCAAATTCCGAAACAAATTACTTGTAACACAGTCAATGATCGGCCAATTACTTCTGCACACGATATTCAGTGGTTGTCTGTAGTAAAAATTTATGCTCGCCATAAAATACTCAGTAAGAATATACTCAGTACCGCCACGCTATATAATTCAAAGTTCACTCGCGATTATCGTCGGAACGAATTAGCACAACACTCTCAAGTTTTCATAAACAGTTTCTGGTCACTACCAGATACCATTAACACTGGACCATAACGCGGAAGTCAAATGGTTCAAATGGCTCTGAGCACTATGGGACTTAACATCAATGGTCATCAGTCCCCTAGAACTTAGAACTACTTAAACCTAACTAACCTAAGGACAGCACACAACACCCAGCCATCACGAGGCAGAGAAAATCCCTGACCCCGCCGGGAATCGAACCCGGGAACCCGGGCGTGGGAAGCGAGAACGCTACCGCACGACCACGAGATGCGGGCACGCGGAAGTCATCTTACACATAATGCGAAAAGTCACATCCAGCATAACCGCCTCCAATCAAAGGTGGCACGCGACTCCCTTTCTCACTCTCCCACACTCAAAACTATATATCCTCGCTAGGCGGCCAACCGTCTCGATTCTCATTGGCTGTCTGCACTTACGACCAATGAGAACTCACTTCTAGGGCACGGCTCGCGCCTAAATCTAGCAAACACCAACCACTTCTCTAGGCTCATTGACGTCATCAAATTAAGTAACACAAAATTCTCTAATTAAATAAACAAAACAAAATGAACTATAAGCTTTGCTCTACATCTGGAAATTTATTACGTAGTCGCAAATGTTCTGGCTGTCTTATACATAAGCATACGTACTTGGACATCCGACATTCACTAGTAGGGGAACCACTAGTGGATTCGTTCCCACGTTACAGAGTTGGAACACTTGCCAGTTCCTGTACAGAATTACATGAATGATTTGTAATAATGCCGAACGTCCCACATACTCTAACGCACACATTCTCATTCACACGCACCCTAACACCCAATACACATATTTACTTATAATTCTTGAAATTATTATTATAGAAAGGTCACAGAGGTTTTCTGAAACTAAAAACTTTCCAAATTTATATATGAACTTTGAAAGTGTCATCAGATCATCGTACATAGTCACTGAAGGTGAACTTTTAGATCACGGTATTCTTGACTGTCGGTGAATTACGTTTTTTTATTGAATTTTACTAACTTCCAAAACACAACTATTTTTGATCTCAGACTATGACATATTGTTTTTTTCACAACAGAAGGTTGTACGTCAAATATGGCGTTCCTCAGGTTATTCCTTTATTAGCTATTAATATTTATAGTTTCGTATAATGTAAGTGCCTGCCAGCGCTACTCCACTGCTTTCACACGCGCAGCTGCAACAGATGGTCCTGACGTCAGTCTGCAGGACACAACTCGTCCGTTACTGACCATATAATACTCTACCGGCTTACATTGCAGCCCACATACATTCTGAAGTAAAGCTTTTAGTAGACAAATGGGCGATCGCGCACTAGTTGCGACGCCACAGCGCCATTGAGTTATTAGACTGTTCTGTCTGGCGCCACTGACTCCTCTGTAGTATCGACTATCGCTCTCTACCTCACATATATTGGCAATGGGGCCACAATATGGATTTATATGTGAGGTAGAGTTGGTACCTGTGGACTGTGTCCTAAGAACATATTTGCTTGGAGATATATACAGGGTTGTCCATTGATAGTGACTGGGCCAAATATCTCACGAAATAAGCATCAGACGAAAAAACTACAAAGAACGAAACTCGTCTAGCTTGAAGGGGGAAACCGGATGGGGCTATGCTTGGCCCGCTAGATGACGCTGCCATAGGTTAAAAAAACATGGTTGAAATGGCTCTGAGCACTATTGGACTTAGCATCTATGGTCATCTGTCTCCTAGAACGTAGGACTACTTAAACCTAAGTAACCTAAGGACATCACACAACACCCAGTCATCATGAGGCAGAGAAAATCCCTGACCCAGCTGAGAATCGAACCCGGGAACTCTGGCGTGGGAAGCGAGAACATTACCACACGACCACGAGCTGCGGACGATTCCATAGGTCAAACGGATATCAACTGCATTTTCTTAAGTAGGAACCCCCATTTTTATTACATATACGTGTAGTACGCAAAGAAATATGATTGTTTTAGTTGGACCACTTTTCTTGCTTTGTGATAGATGGCGCCGTAATAGTCGCAAAAGAATAAGTACGTGGTATCACGTAACATTCCGCTAGTACGGACGGTATTAGCTTCGTGATACATCACCCGTCCTAAAATGGACCGTTTACCAATTGCGGAAAAGGTCGATATCGTGTTGATGTATGGCTATCATGATCAAAATGCACAACGGGCCTGTGCTATGTATGTTGCTCGATATCCTGGACGAAAGCATCTAAGTGTCTGGACAGTCCGATGAATAGTTCCGTTATTTAAGGAAACAGGATGTGTTCAGCCACATGTGAAACGTCAGCCACGACCTGCAACAAATGATAATGCCCAAGTAGCTGCTGTAGCGCATAATCCGCACATCAGTAGCAGATAAACTGCACGAGAATCAGGAATCTCAAAAACGTCAGTGTGAGAATGCTACATCAACATCGATTGCACCCGTACCATATTTCTACGCACCAGGAATTGCATGGCGACGACTCTGAACGTCGTGTACAGTTCTGCCACTGGGCACAAGAGACATTACGGGACGATGACTGATCTTTTGCACGTGTTCTCTTTAGCGATGAAGTGTCATTCACCAACAGCGGTAACATAAACCGGCATAATATGCACTATTGGACAACGGAAAACCCACGATGGCTGCGACAAGTGGAACATCAGCGACCTTGGCTGGTTAATGAATGGTGCGGCATTATGGGAGGAAGGATAATTGTCCCCCATTTTATCGATGGCTGGCATTATGGGAGGAAGGATAATTGGCCCCTATTTTATCGATGGCAATCTAAATGGTGCAATGTATGCTAATTTCATATCTAATGTTCTACCGATGCTACTACAAGATGTTACACTGCATGACAGAATGGCGATGTACTTCCAACATGATGGATGTCCGGCACATAGCTCGCGTGCGGTTGAAGCGGTATTGAATAGCATATTTCATGACAGATGGATTGGTCGTCGAAGCACGGTCACCGGACCTGACGTCCCCGGATTTCTTTCTGTGGGGAAAGTTGAAGGATGTTTGCTGTCGTGATCCATCGGCAACGCCTGACGAAATGCGTCAGCGCATTGTCAATGCATGTGCGAAAATTACGGAAGGCGAACTACTCGCTGTTGAGAGGAATGTCGTTACACGTATTGCCAAATGCATTGAGGTTGACGGACATCATTTTGAGCATTAATTGCATTAATGTGGTATTTATAGGTAATCAAACTGTAACAGCATGCGTTCTCAGAAATGATAAGTTCACAAAGGTACGTGTATCACATTGGAACAACCGAAATAAAATGTTCAAACGTAGCTACGTTTTGTATTTTAATTTAAAAAACTTACCTGTTACCAACTGTTCGTCTAAAATTGTGAGCCCTATGTTTTTGACTATTACAGCGCCATCTATCACAAAGCGAAAAAAGTAGTCCAACAAAAACATTCATATTTCTTTACGTACTACACGTATATATAATAAAAAGTAGTGGTTCCTCTTTAAAAAAACGCAGTTGATATCAGTATGACCTATGGCAGCGCCATCTAGCGGGCCACCCATAGCGCCATCTGGTATCCCCTCTTCACGCTAGACAAGTTTCGATCTTTGTAGTTTTTTTCGTTTGACGCTTATTTCTTGAGATATTTGGCCCGGTCAGAATCAATGGAGCACCCTGTATACGGGGTTCGCTGGCCCGGGAGGGAAGGCAAGATATTTGGGGATTGGCGGTAGCGTCGCGACAAATAGTGGTCACGAAGTCCGAGCGGCCGAAACAACGAGCTGCGGAATGAGGGCCTGCGCAGAGCGAAGATACCGGAGTACTTGACCGGGGTCAGCTTCGACTACAAGCAGCAGGTCGACATCCCGTCGGTTGGTTGACAACATTCGTGTCGGACGACCGCTCGTGAACTGGCAGTCCTCTTCTACCAGTCTTTCGTCGGCACCACTCAGTAACCGCTGCGACGCACCGTGGATCCATGGAACTGCTTGCTGATAAAGGGGAGATGTTGTTGTTGTAGTCTTCAGTCCTCAGACTGGTTTGATGCAGCTCTCCATTCTACTCTATCCTGTGCAAGGTTATTCATCTCCCAGTACCTACTGCAGCTTACATCCTTCTTAATCTGCTTGGTGTATTCATCTCTTGGTCACCCTCTACGATTTTTAGCCTCCACGCTGCCCTCCAATACTAAATTGGTTATCCCTTGATGTCTCAGAACATGTCCTACCAACCGATCCCTTCTTCTAGTCAAGTTGTGCCACAAGCTCCACTTCTCCCCTATGCAATTCAATACCTTCTCATTAGTTATGTGATCTACCCATCTAATCTTCAGCATTCTTCTGTAGCACCACATTTCGAAAGCTTCTATTCTCTTCTTATCCAAACTATTTATCGTCCATGTTTCACTTCTATACATGGCTACGCTCCATACATATACTTTCGGAAACGACTTCCTGACATTTAAATCTATACTCGATGTTAACAAATTTCTCTTCTTCAGAAACGCTTTCCTTGCCATTGCCAGTCTACATTTTATATCCTCTCTACTTCGACCATCATCAGATATTTTGCTCCCCAAATAGCAAAACTCCTTTACTACTTTAAGTGTCTCATTTCCTAATCTAATTCCCTCAGCATCACCCGAGTTAACTCGACTACATTCCATTATCCTCGTTTTGCTTTTGTTGATGTTCGTCTTACACCCTCCTTTCAAGACACTGTCCATTCCGTTCAACTGCTCTTCCAAGTCCTTTGCTGTCTTTGACAGAATTACAAGGTCATCGGCGAACCTCAAAGTTTTTATTTCTTCTCCATGGATTTTAACTCCTACTCCGAATTTTTCTTTGTTTTTTTTATGCTTGCTCAATACACAGATCGAATAACATCGGGGAGAGGCTGCAACCCTGTCTCACTCCCTTCCCAAACACTGCTTCCCTTTCATACCCCTCGAATCCCTGTATTTTACCCCTGCCACCATCAGAATTATAAAGAGAGTATTCCAAACACCATTGTCAAAAGCTTTCTCTAAGTCTACAAATGCTAGAAACGTAGGTTTGCCTTTCCTCAATCTTTCTTCTAAGATAAGTCGTAAGGTCAGTATTGCCTCACGTGTTCCAACATTTCTACGGAATCCAAACTGATCTTCCCCGAGGTCGGCTTTTACCAGTTTTTCCATTCGTCTGCAAAGAATTCGCGTTAGTATTTTGCAGCTATGACTTATTAAACTGACAGTTCGGTAATTTTCACATCTGTCCACACTCGCTTTCCTTGGGATTGGAATTACTATATTCTTCTTGAAGTCTGAGGGTATTTCGCCTGTCTCGTACATCTTGCTCCCAAGGCCGTCAGTAGTTCTAATGGAATGTTGTCTACTCCCGGGGCCTTGTTTCGACTCAGTTCTTTCAGTGCTCTGTCAAACTCTTCACGCAGTATCGTATCTCCCATTTCATCTTCATCTACATCCTCTTCCATTTCCATAATATTGTCCTCAAGTACAAGGCTCTTGTATAGACCCTCTATATACTCCTTCCACCTTTCTGCCTTCCCTTCTTTGCTTAGAACTGGGTTTCCATCTGAGCTCTTGATATTCATGCAAGTGGTTCTCTTTTCTCCAAAGGTCTCTTTAATTTTCCTGTAGGCTGTATCTATTTTACCCCTAGTGAGATAAGCCTCTACATCCTTACATTTGTCCTCTAGCCATACCTTCTTAGCCATTTTACACTTCCTGTCGATCTCATTTTTGAGACGTTTGTATTCCTTTTTGCCTGCTTAATTTACTGCATTTTTATATTTTCTCCTTTCATCAATTAAATTGAATATCTCTTCTGTTACCCAAGGATTTCTACTAGCCCTCGTCTTCTTACCTACTTGATCCTCTGCTGCCTTCACTACTTCATCCCTCAGAGCTACCCATTCGTCTTCTACTGTATTTCTTTCCCCCATTGCTGTCAATTGTTCCGTTATGCTCTCCCTGAAACTCTGTGCAACCTCTGGTTTAGTCAGTTTATCCAGGTTCCATCTCCTTAAAGTCCCATCTTTTTGCAATTTCTTCAGTTTTAATCTAGAGTTCATAACCAATAGATTGTGGTCAGAGTCCACATCTGCCTCTGGAAATGTCCGACAATTTAAAACCTGGTTCCTAAATCTCTGTCTTACCACTATACCTTTTAGTATCTCCACGCTTCTTCCATGCATACAATCATCTTTCATGATTCTTAAACCAAGTGTTAGCTATGATTAAGTTATGCTCTGCGCAAAATTCTACCAGGCGGCTTCCTCTTTCATTTCTTAGCCCCAATCCATATTCACCTACTATGTTTCCATCTCTCCCTTTTCCTACTCTTGAATTTCAATCACCCATGACTATTAAATTTTCGTCTCCCTTCACTTCATGGATAATTTCTTTTATCTCATCATACATTTCATCAATTTCTTCGTCATCTGCAGAGCTAGTTGGCATATAAACTTGTACTACTGTAGTAGGCGTGGGCTTCGTGTCTGTCTTGGCCACAATAATGCGTTCACTATGCTGTTTGTAGTAGCTTATCCGTACTCCTATTTTTTTTATTCATTATTAAACCTACTCCTGCATTACCCCTATTTGATTTTGTATTTATAACTCTGTATTCACCTGACCAAAAGTCTTGTTCCCACTGCCACCGAACTTCACTAATTCCCACTATATCTAACTTTAACCTATCCTTTTCCCTTTTTAAATTTTCTAGCCTACCTGCTCCGATTAAGGGATCTCACATACCATGCTCCGATCCGTAGAATGCCAGTTTCCTTTCTCCTGATAACAACGTCCTCTTGAGTAGTCCCCACCCGGAGATCCGAATGGGGGACTATTTTACCTCCGGAATATTTTACCCAAGAGGATGCCATCATCATTTAACGATACAGTAAAGCTGCATGCCCTCGGGAATAATTACGGCTGTAGTTTCCCCTGGCTTTCAGCAGTTCGCAGTACCAGAACAGCAAGGCCATTTTGGTTAGTGTTAGAAGGCTAGATCAGTCATTCATCCAGACTGTTGCCCCTGCAACTACTGAAAAGGCTGCTGTCCCTCTTCGGGAACCACACGTTTGTCTTATCTCTCAACAGATACACCTCCGTTGTGGTTGCACCTTCGGTACGGCTGTCTGTGTCGTTGAGGCACGCAAGCCTCCCCACCACCTGCTAGGTCCATGGTTCATGGTGGAGACGGAGGGGGGGGGGGTAACATTGTGTAATCCTCGTGGTGATTTGCTTCAATGTCTACGTGCCCTCCTCATTATTTTCTGGTTTGTGCTCGACCCTCAGAGTTTTACTTCGTCGGCTCCTTGGTCGTAAATATAGGCAGTAGTGTTGTACTAAGACACTGGTTGTCGTTTGAAAATCTGTCCCGCTATTATATTGCCTTTCCTTTCTGGTTTCTGCCCTTTCATTAATGTTTTAAATAATCAGCTCTTGGTAGTAAATATAGTTAGAACAGTTGTACTAAGGCACAGTTTGCTGTTAAACAAAAGAGGTACCTCGTGGTTCAATTTAGCTGTTAATCGGTTAAATTCTTTGTTTGTAATTGCATTTCTCACTCATTAGTATTAATCTGAACAACCTGTTGTACAAAGCTGTTCGTTTCTGTGTTTGAAAGACCGGTTTATTTCATGTTTTAAGACGTTCCATCGGAGCGGTCATAATAAATGACAATCAGTTTAGCTTTGAAAATATTAACGGCCAACTGTCACCAGGGCTTTAGTCAAAATAAAATTGTCAGAAGGGACGGGTTGGGATCCAGTCGCACCTTTGTTGCCGGTTGAAATTAAGAGGTTGGTTGCTTTGAAGTAAGCCTTCTCTTTGTCATATTGTTTGCTAATCTGCTTAACCTTTAAGCACAAGTGCGCATCTTAACATCGAACCTTTCGTCATACAGCTTTCAAATTAATAGTTAAGTCATATGTTTTGAGTAATTGAATCACTCTTGTCATCAGCGGTGTTTATGTAGTTTTCATGTGTTGCAGAAGGGCGTTTAGTGAGACAGAGTGTGTCCAGCGCGGTAGTAAACACCGTTGTTTCACCCGATAACCTGGTCCCGGCGGAGGTTCGAGTCCTCTCTGGGGCATAGGTGTTTGTGTTTGTCCTTAGGATAATTTAGGTTAAGTAGTATGTAAGCTTAGAGACTGATGACCTTAGCAGTTAAGTCCCATAAGATTTCACACACATTTGAACATTATCACCCGATAATGGACAGGCTGCAGGTTCGGCCGTCTTGTAATCATTGTTATGTTGTTTGCTGTTTTTCAATAAAGCAGTTACATATTTCTTTTGCAAAGATTAGGAGCTTATTGAACTTGACGTTTAAGGCCAAAAAAATTTTCGCAAATTTGTTCTTTCTGTTAAAGAAAATGTTGTGGTTAAATTCTTCGATTATCTGTAAAACACAGTTTATATTTTGTTAAATAAATAGGTTGTGTGAAAAGAAAGTTATATTGGTGGGTCCTCCCTTTCCCGTTTTCCTCACTTGCAGTAAGTATCACGTATAAATTTTAATGATTATTTTGTCACCAAATGCATTTTGTTTTATTAAAATAAATCATAATCAACGGTCTGCAATGAAACATTTAAAATCTGGCTTGCTTTTTGCATCTAAAAACAGCTTGTTACAAAAGATATTAGTGTTACTTAAGATATATTATGTTCGATTGTTGCTCAAACCAGCAAATGCAGTCTTATTGCATGTTTTTGGCAATGTAGTTTGTTTTTATAACCGTTTGATAAAGAGGTGAAATACTGTCTAGAAATATTCCTACTATCTCTTTGTTCAACGTAATTTTTGTTCTTGTTCGTATAATGTTAATGTGTCAATTCTCACAAACAAATTATTTGTATTTACTATGCTTGTAGTGAAAGAAACTTGCAATCACCTGAAAACCACTCATTCATCGGCGGCGAGTATCGAATATCACCTACATTTTTCTGGTCGCCATGTTAAAATTTGCTTCTTTTTAGAAAACAAAGTGAACTTTTCACAGCGTCACTTCACTGACAGCCTAAGGCAGGTGCAGTTGCGATAGAATACTGAAAGAATGAAGAAATGAGGACAAATCAGCTGAAAAGCTTATGTGAAAACACATTATTGATGCAAATATAAATGCGTAATTTCTTCACTTAAAATACCGCAAAACCACACTAATTCACATTTCATCAGCTATTGATGACTCTTAAACAATTACTTCACTTCATTGAAAAAGGCTACAGTTATATGGTGGTAGATAACAAAGATAAATACTCTCCTCTTCGCGTGCTATCGTTTCCCAAAATGTCGTTGCGATATGCTGAACGTTTTGTGAGATATGAATGGTGGTATGAGTATTTCATTCTAGCTTTACTGCTGCTGCACATGGTCTCAAGTGATTGCACTACATGACGTCAATTTTCTGGAGGTAGGTGATAGTTAGAGACCTCCAAAGTCTAAAGGAGAATTCAGTATGTCAGGTAAATTAAATGCGTGGCTGTTTGTGGTGTTATATGCACCAAACACAAATTCATAGCGAACCCTATTTTTCATTACAACCTTTTCGAGTTCCAGGTAGTGTGTTACTTATATGCAAAATATCACAATACGTATGACCATTACGAAATAATAGCCACTTCATCATGAAGGTGACATATAAACCAATAAGTGACATAAAGACCAACATTTTTTACCGAATAGTTTCTTTAAAATCGTGTGAGAAAGATTACAGCGTAGCCAGAGCGCGCAGATCTGTCTCAGTAGCTTGTCAGCCACCAGCTCGCCGATAGCTGACGGATTTGGTCTATGAAGCCCATCGCAGGTACCAGCACGTATGTGTACCTGCTCAAAGGGCTGGATCACCAGTTCCCAGAACAGTGAGTAAAGGTTTCAAAAAGGCGGTGCCTCCACTAATGTACTGTTGAGGACTGCAGGTCTTCACGAATCCTCAGAAAATTTCCGCAATTCATGGCTACAATCGGATCGTGTGTGGCCAGCTATTAGTGGTGGCGTTATGGTCTGTGGCATCTGATCCCAGCAGCATGCAGCTGGGTGGACTTGCGTCCGTGCCCCGCAACATATGAAAGCAACTGGATCCCGTCGAGTAGACTCATGGTGGCGGCAGAATGCAGGGCTGCCAAGTGCCTGGGAGATAAGGCAGCACTGGAGAGTTCGAGTCACTGTAATGGTGACACCAGCTGCCTCATTGGCATCGTATGTTGGTGTCTTCACACTAATATATGACAACAGGTTGGGTATCTCAGCATCGCCCATTTCTCTGACGGTGATTGACGTGCCTCGGGGTGTAGCTGCGTGCTGCCTGCAGCTTATCATGTGGGAGAAGTAGTTCTGTTGCATTCCTCTATCATAAGGAATTCCTTGAAGGATGGGCAGTCTGTATGGTGTCAATACTTGTCTCGCAGAAGTAGGCTGAACGGAACTGGCCCGCTGCTGCTGCAGAGTGTGCTGCGTGCTGCATCAGCATGGGGTTACTGACTTTGGTGCCAAAACCTGGAACACTGGCTACAGGCTGCAATTGGTTCATATAGTTCGCTAATGTAGAGTTCTGTACCCAGAACAGAGAAAAAAAGGAGTTAAAGGTTGTCCTAACGCTTAACATACATGTGATATCTAACGATCCTTTCTTTTGTCAGGAAAGTGCAATAAAATGAATAATTCAGTAAATTGTGCGAGAAATAACCAAGTACTCGTCTTGGTAAGACTTCCAGTCCCTGTGACTTGAGCAGAGACACATGCTGGGTACAACTGTACAGTAGGGAAGCATGGAGTGTAGACGTTCATAATTGTGAATGGTGCTATTTATTCCCGCCGTTTAAATCACTCCAATACGAAAATATTGTTATCTATCCTGGCTCATGTGGTTTGTTCTGTAGCAAGATGTTCAACTGTATATGACTTTCACGACACTGAACTGACAAAAGCCATGGGATAACGATATGCACATGTACTGATGGCGGAGGCGTTGCGTACACATGGCATAAAACGACAACGCACTGGTAGAGCACTTAAGGCTATTACGGGTATTACCCATAATTGTCTTATCATCTAACATTTTCTCTGCTTCTACTTAATCTGACTTCTGTATGACCATGCTCTTTTATGTGAAACTTCATTGTTAAAAAAATTTCTTTTTATATTGCAATAACTGGGAAGATGAAACTTCTTTAAAAAATATTTACTTAAATTGCTGAGTAAAACTGAACGCAAGTGAACCTGCTTAAATTGCTGAGTGAAACTGAACGCACTGTCTCTTCGCTATATTATCATTTCAACACTGACCTACAGAATTTGCCCAGACAAACACAACTCAAACTTTTTCTGTTCATTAATTACTCAAAATATTAAAAGGTAACGCGATTTGACTGCTTTCAAATTAATTCAGAAGAATGACCCTGAATAAGAATAAATCCTTGCAATAACCCATACATTTCATAAGTCACTTATAAAAATCTTCATTACATGAACTACTGCCATACAGCAAGCATCAATACAGCCAGCTAAATAAAAGATTCTTACTACTGAAGGCTCTAACGACTGATAGGCACATGGTTAGCAAAGGAAAGATTTTGTTACAGTGAAAACAATGTATTTACTTTAAGAATGTGACAACCAGTTCAAAAATGATATAATCGTCAGTAATAAATCTCAATGATGGATATACATTCAGACCGTCCACTCTCGCTATTTCTGCAAACCTCCAACACTGCTGATTATTAACTTCTAACCTCCATCACTGGTGACTACTCACTCCCAACTTCCATCACTGCTGACTACTCACTCCAAACTTCCACCACTGCTGGCTGTTCACCTCCAACTTCCATCACTGCTGGCTGTTCACCTCCAACTGCTAGTCCGGCCAGCCACAGAGTCTCTTACAGAGTGCGCAAAGCCCTGTCAGCGTTATTAATGCAGAGCGCTACATAGCGCTGCCAACATACAAACAAATAAACAGCCTACTTACAGATGTAACATCTGTGTAAAATCCCGTCTCCTCATCTCGTGATCATATCGGTGGGACCCTATTCGACTGTAAAACCGTAGCCTCTTCAGATGACTCCCGATTTGAGTTAAGAGCTGATGTTAGTGTTCGCATGTGGCGCAAATCACACGAACCCATAGACCCATACTGCAAACAAGGCACTATGTAAGCAGGTGGTGGCTCGATAATGGTGTGGGCTTTTTTTACATGGAACTGAATGGGGCTTGTGGTCCAACCGAACCGATCATTGACTGGAAACGACTATGTTCCGCTACTCACAGACATTTTTCAGCCCAAGCAACAACGGAATTTTTATGAAGGGCACTGTGCCATGTTAGCCGGCCAGTATTGTTCGCGATTTGTTTGAAGAACAGTCTGCACAATTCGAGTTAATAATTTGGCAACCCATATCGCCCGACATGTATTCCGTCGATCACTTACAGGACATAATCTAGAAGTCAGTTCGTGTACAAAATCCTGCACCGGCAACACTTCCGCAGTTGTGGGCGGCCATAGAGACAGCAAGGATCAATTCTTCTCTGCAGGGACGTCCAACGGTTTGTTAACTCCGCGCCACGTGGATCTGCTGCAGTATGCAAGTCAGAAGGAGGTTGTAAAGACATTGCTTTACCCGAAAGTCGATAATATTTTTTTTCTTTTCTGCATTACCTTGTCATAGCACGTATGTATCATTTGTTTCAACTATTCTTTATTTGTTAATACGTCACATTGTTTCTTCATTCATTTTGCTACTGTTTGAGATTTTATATTGTACGAATATGAATGTCCTGATTTTATATGCTTTGTAAATCTTTGGTTAAGCTAGGAGAAGTACTGTGTCAGAGAGACAGCGAACGACTATCGATAGAGAGCGTGCTAGTTTTTGTGGTATCGTGGCCAGTTCGCGGGTGGAGAAAAGTTGCAACGTTCGGCGTGAAAGACGGTGATTCGCGCAGGAACAATTAATTACAGTGCGTCCGCTGTGTTAATAGAAGATCGTGCATTATTAAGTGAACAGAAAAACCTGAAAAGTATATCGAGTGTTTGCGGTGATGATTTTACATACTGTGTGAACTTGTGACAATTAGCCGTGAACCAGACACCATTGTCGTGTGGAGACACTAACCGTTAAAATTGCGTGAAAGTGGAACAAACCAAACTGTTAAGTCATCAGTGCTGTGATTTGATCAAAAAACATTTATTATATCATCCAAACTGTCTTAAATACGACGACGTAAATTGAGCTGATGTTTAACGGACTGTTATAGTGATAAACACATGTGGCTGTTTTCCTGTGGCAACACGGTGAAAGAACTATGCGAAGTATTGGCATTAACCGGCTATATATCGTAAATACAAACGACACTGCATAATTCCGACCTACCCGCACCGCGTGATTAATAAACTTTTAATAATAAAATGTCGCGCGCGTAACGACAACGCACACACTGGAACTATTATTATCGCGCCAGTGCTGCCAGCTGATTCGACTACAACGAAGACGTGGACTACCGCCGTAACTGGAATATTAATGAAACAGGAGGATCCATCATTATCTTCACGCCACGAACCAGGATTAACTTCACACATCGTAGGCGCGGACCACCGCTGACGTCATCGCACTGCCTGCAGCAACAGTTAGCAGATTAAAAGAAAATTATTACGCCCTATCCCACTTAAAAATTAAAGACAATTGCAGTTAAATTATCTATTTTAAAATACTGTCACAATACCAAGGTTCAATTTTGTTTGGTTCTAATAAATATTCTTTCTATTATTTTTTCTTGTTGACAGTGTCGAAAACCCGCCAAATTGAAGTTCAATAAATAATTTTCTTTTAAAATTCTTCTCAGACATTTTGCTGCTCATCATAATTTTATTTTAATATTTGTGTGCAACTTCTTTTGGAGGGAGTACATATTTTATTTTCTGTGCAGTAAAATTAGCTACTATAAAATTACGTATATTACCAGCTGATGCTGTCCGCCATTATTGCTTAAAAACTGACCAATAGTATTTTTGTACCTATTTTCTCACTGGCTGTCAGCTTCAAAACAAAATTACGTATTTCGTGGGCATCTAGCAGACTCACGATGTCTATGTAGGCCCCTACAATAACTTTTTTTTTACTTTTGCAGGTTTACTGGAATTATATTGATCGTTCATTTGGCCCCCGTTAAAGTTATTTATCGCATCTATATAATAATTGTACTGAATTACCTAACTTATTTTTTTTATTACGTTAACATTGGAATACAACATTTAGATTAAAACTGACGTCTTACTGGCCCCACATAAGATTCTGCACGTTATCACAAAGACTATGCCAATTTTGTTTCGTCCATGACTAACAGGGGTGCTCAGATTTCTTGTATAGGTCATGTTTTATTATTTAAAAGTTTTTTTTCAGAAGTAGAGAACCAGTTTCTTTACAAGTTCCAGAACAATATTATGAGGTACCCCTTAACTATTGTCACCTCATTGTATGTCATTGGCGTCGTCACGGATGTGACACTCGTGTTCGATCGGCCACCGTGTCATTCATCAGCGAACGGCGTCATGTTGATGTGCTATGGTGGGATTGGGCGTCAGCACACCACTCACTCGATGCAGGTTAGCCGTCCTGGTACCGCTGGTATTTGGCAGAGTAGCTTCGCAATTGGCTTCCGAAGGCTGTCTACACTTCAAAGCAAGGAAAAATCATTGGTAGTACCGGGAATCGAACCCAGGTCCTCAGTATATCAATCATCCAAATGAACCACTCAGCTACGGAAGCGGACTTGACTCTGTTACGCTACATATATTGTTAACTTCTTTATTTTTGAGTGTGCGAATATTTTAATTTAATGTAAACCAATGTGATACGTTACTAACGAAATGGGGATAATGAAATACTATGCGAGAAGGAGAGAGAGAGTGATGACTCGATAGTGGTTGATTATAACAGAGAGAATGTGAAGAGAGTCCACTTGAACGTAGATGATAGTAGCTGATCGATGTCCTGACGGAGTAACGAGTATGCCAAAACTGCCCATCACGTACATTTCGCATACTGTGCGAACTTCATACTGTTTTGAACATTTTGTGGAGAAAATATCAGACAGGTTCAAATAGTGGGAGCCCAGTGAAATGCCACGGGCTACAGTGACATTATATACGCGTGTATGCCGCGATTATTGCTTGGATGGGCTGAATTCACTGATATGATGGGAGTGGGAAGAAACTACTCAGACTATTGGTAGCTGACACTCGGGTGGTAGCTGATGGGAGCGATCGTAATTAGAAAATATCGCTCCTAGTGTCAGCTTGGACTGCGCGTATAACATTATGTTTCATATTTTTCTTGTGTAAGCTAATGCGGTTTTGTGCACTTTAGGACAGTAAAAGTAATTATGAAAAGACCTAAACAGTTTTCTGAACGTAAATGTTATCAAGCCAACTGTTTCGTGGTTGTGAAATGTGGCAAAAACATACGAAATGCATTTTGATAATTTACCAGTGAGTTTAAAATCTGTGGCCCTACTGTTGTCGAAATGCAAATGTCAACGTAAATGAAACACAATACTGCTTGCTTCTGACCGGCCTATATTCGGCAGAAATCGGCG
Source organism: Schistocerca piceifrons (assembly GCF_021461385.2). Lineage (NCBI taxonomy): Eukaryota > Metazoa > Arthropoda > Insecta > Orthoptera > Acrididae > Schistocerca > Schistocerca piceifrons. The sequence goes on from NC_060143.1 coordinate 243,232,978, forward strand.
AGTAATGGTATCCTCACCATATGGATTATGCATACGTCAAGGGGAACAGTTGTATTTCCATATTAATTAACCTGCTGTAGCTTCGGTATCCAGCTGCAGACGACGCAGGATGGCATCATCCATCATGCACAGATATGCAATATTCCATTCTTGTATCGCCATAAGGATTTCCCTTCGGAATAGCTCCAAATGCGGTTCAAATGAAATGTAATGAAAATTTTTTTTCGTTGACACAAATTTATGTATTTCAATAACCGTCGTATGCTGGCACTATTTGCCATATAATTTCCCTACAATATTGTTCGCCAAGAACGTCTTCTTTTGCTTTTGTTAGCCCTCTACATCTTTCTTTACGCATTTTTGAGGGATTAGCTCCGACATATGTGAGTTCAATGAACGTTGTCAGTAAACTGTGCCTCTTTATACGTTTAAATCTCTAAAATGTGTGCGAGTTGTGACGTCCGTCAATATGTTTCTGCCTCCGAGAAGTCGGATTAAAGTAGATTCTTTCCGTCATTGATGCAAGGCCTAAAATGTGGGAATTTTAAATCTCGCAGCTGTATGATGATAGAAACTTACGTTTACAGCCGCGCGGGATTAGCCGAGCGATCTGGGGCGCTGCAGTCATGGACTGTGCGGTTGGTCCCGGCGGGGGTTCGAGTCCTCCCTCGGGCATGGGTGTGTGTGTTTGTCCTTAGGATAATTTAGGTTAAGTAGTGTATAAGCTTAGGGACTGATGACCTTAGCAGTTAAGTCCCATAAGATTTCAGACACATTTGAACATTTTTTTACGTTTACATTCTGAAACTCGTCATTGTGACACATTCCCAAATAGGTAAGTGACCGTCCGTGCCATGCCAGTTATCATAGGTTAGGATTATGATTTATTTGGATTGTTTTTCCAAAATATTCAAGTAATTTTGTAATATATTTTTTTAGTGTTTGGGTTACTAATTCGAAGTGTTCAGTAGCTTTGGTACTGACACCGGTTGTTCTAGCTCTCATATGATTAAATGTTGCTTCGTAACGGTTTTCAGTTAATTAATTAGGCACGTTCATGGTGAAAGTTTGATAGTGTAAGTTGCTACTGTTTTCGGAAATACACGCGAGTATTAATTCAAGTAGATGAACACAAATACACCACAGACAGTGAACGTCACCGACTTATAACGCAGTCTGAGCGTTAAATAGTGATGAACACGGCAAGATTACACAATGTGCAGCGACAATTGACGAATTTATTGAGAAGTAATATAGTTTTATATTGAACATGTGCGTGAAAGGTAAACCCTCTACTACACGGTCTCAGAGTACGGTAAATTGCATCATGTACGTCTCATTTGAGCTAAGACAAACAGTTGTTTGTTTGTTAACTACACCGCCTAACAACCTGAAAAATTGAGCGTTTATGGTGAATGCGATCAATTACAATTACGTAGTCTCAGCAGCATAACATCTTGCAGAGCAGCGTCAGCGTCACCTTGCTTGGATTGCTGAAATCTTTTGCATAACATTAAATACTACTGAGTTTCTCACGTACAATGCACTCCCGGAGCGAATGTCACATAAATGTAAGAAACAAGTTTCCTCGTAAAAATACGCGTAAATATCCAAACACGGAAACAGATACTCTTTGCGGAGTTAGTAGTTACGGTAAAATGGTGGGAGATAATGAATTCGAGGAGTCTAAATGTATCACAGGAACAGGATGTGTATACAGTTTCCTCATGGTGATTATGAAGACACATCGAATCGATCTTCACATATGTTTCCAACAGCATTTCACAATCACAAAAAGGAATTATATTATAAATCGCTTGAAAACATAGTCGCGAGTGGAAAAAACCGTTTGCAAGTCATTTTAATTTAGAGAATCCTAGTACAGATACGGTTTTGGTCACCGCGTGTTCCGATGCAGCTGAAAATGTGAACAAATCCCCAATATTTTACATGTGAAACACATATACGAGTATAAATGAGAACACGAAAAGACGCCATTTTACGTGACTTGCATAACATCACGGAATCTAGTGATAAGAATACAACGGAAACTTTTGCTGCTTGCTGTGTCTCATCGTATGTCTCACGTGGGTGATAAAACGTGTCCATATTAAACTGAAACGTCCCCTTTGAACAATTTATATATGGCTGTGCTTAACCTGACACACAATATTTTGTTAGCGCAACGCAATCTGACTTTCAAAATTCCCTGCAAAAGAATGGCCCTGACTAACATTAAACTATACCTTTCACAAATCACTTACCTCACAAAAATCTTCGCTGCTCAAGCTACTGCAATACAGCGAGCGCCACTACTGCCAGCTAAATAAAAGATTCAAACTATGGAAGGCACTAACTACTGATAGGGATAGTTAGCAAATGAAAGATATTAATAGAGAACAAACAATGTATTTACCTTGATATCATCATATATAAATATAGCAGTTCATGACAAATTACAAATCTCCGCCATCTCTCTCCCCACATCCACCACTGCTGGCGGCTCACCTCCAACTGCGCAACGCTACGCGCTGTTCACATCCAGCTGCCTAACGCTACAATGGCGAGTATTACAACAATGCAAAGCAGCCACAGACTGCACACAGCACAGCCAGTGATTTTCATACAGAGTTCGCGTTACCAATAAAAAAAACCTAACCAGCCTACTTACATAGCCCCCATGCTCCCCAAAAAAAATTTTACAAATGGTGTTGGACAGTGGCCAATACAGATTTGACAAAAATTTTTCACAATTACAGTAACAAAGAAATCAAATGCACACACTTATTGATACAATGTTGGTCAAAAGCTAAAAATTTCTCACAGTCCATAAAGACAGTCCAGATTGTTCATCACAGTAAAAATGCAGAGTTTTTTCTCAAAGTCTGAGCAGTAAAAGAAAATGCACACAGAAGTAGTGGATTTCCATGCAGTCTTGAAGAAGTAGTGTTGTCCTTCCAATGGAACGACAGTGCTGACTCTTGACATGCATACAGGTAGCGGGCCACAACAGAGCAAACCCACAGCAGAGTCAGTCGAAATTTTGAAGAGTATTGGTAGGTAGGTCATCACAGAGCAGACCCACTGTAGTCCTGGTAGAGATTACGGTATTGGTGGGCCACCAGAGGTGCAGACCCACTGCAGTCCTTGTAGAAATAATGGTATTGGTGAGTCAGCAAAGGTGTAGACCCACTGTAGTCCTTGTGGAAATAATCGTATTCGTGGGTCATCAAAGATGCAGACCCACTGTAGTCCTTGTAGAGATGGCCAGCCGCCATCTGTTGTGACTGTGCAGGTGCACAATCACCATTGAAGAGTCTCGCGGATAATATAGCAAGTCCATAACCACCACTTGTGCACTCACAAAGTTTTTGGAGTTGTCCTTAGAACCGGCAATGCTGTTATCCAGTCCCTTGCTGAATCATTAACACACGTGCAAACACTAACACTCCCTACTTCTCACATATTGTCCATATACTATGACCAACAGAAACGTGTGCAGTGAAATGTAACTTAATTGGAAGAACTGGTGTCTGTACAATTATAAATTTACAACATGAAAATACAATTACAAAGGTACAAAATACATATGGGTTTGAAAGATACTGATTCTTATGCAACATGTCTTCAAAATATTTCATAAGACTGGAAAATTCAGATTGTTCGAAACATTTCATCATTATGATGCTTTGTTTTACTCGGTCTTGTGTGGCCTGAGACCAATATGCTGAGAGGAAGGCATGGTAAAAATCTCCTTCACTGTGGCAATCGTGAATGACCGATCGCATTCTTACAGCTGGTTCATTCTCTAAGTAGCCACACATAAATTCTAATCTGTGTTCCAACGACCAGTTGGGAGGAAAACAATGAGAGAATTCATGGAGCCATGCTTGTGGATGAATGTCGTTGCCAGAATTCTTAAATGTTTTGAATTTACGTGTAGTAATGAACAGCTTATAGTCAAAATCATCATGTCGGCGAGTCGCATATCGGTCATTGTTAGGTCGTGTCGGCCGTTCCATCTCAAAATTCGGTGCACATTGCCAATTTCTTTCATAACTTCCGAAATGCCCTGTGTTATTATTTTGCGGCTTTTCCGTGTTTCTAAGTCCCTCTTCCCGTGTTGGAGCGCCAGTGTCCTCTGAAATACGTAATTCTTGTATTACCTGTGTCAGCTGATCTTGTACTTCCCGGATTTCTCTTTGGTGTTGTGTATTAATTTGATTCTGATTTTGTTTGAATTTTCTGATTTGTTCATACTCTTCTGTGTCAGTGAAGGCTACGGGTCTTGTGTCATTCAGATCATCATCTACCTTTGTAGATAAGTTAGTGACCTGATCCGAAAGTTCGGCTACTTTCTCCGATAGTGTACTTATTTCTTCAGTGTGTTTTTCTGAACCAAGTTTCAGAATATCTACTGTGTCCTTAAAGTTTTCCTGAGTTTTTGCAAGTTGCGTAACCGAATCGGTAGATGCAACTGAGTCAATTTTAGCCCACAAGGTCTCATGATTTTCATGAACAATGGTTTGCAGTTCTTTTATGGCTGCTTCGTGATTCTGTAATGCATTTTCATGCCGCGAAAAAATAGGTTGAAAATTCTCACCAATGTGTGTTTTTACGTCATTACAGACTTTTTGACATTTCGATTCAATGTTATGTAACTCAGTAGTTAAATCTTCGCGTGTTTGTTCAAGTGTGGTGTGAAGATTTTGCTCCATTGCGTCTAACTGTTGCTGTGTTTGTCTCTGGTGTTGTTCCATTGTGTCTAACTTTTTAAGATTTTGTTCCACTGTGTCTAACTTTTTAAGATTTTCTCCCATTTGTCTCTAATTTTGTTCCATTTGTTGCATTAACTGCAATAATAATGTATTAGTGTCTGGAATCAGTTTCTCTACGCTTTTCGGCAGTGCATTTGCACCGGCAACATTCACATTTTGACAAGCAGAAAATGTGTCTTGACTTATTTGAGAAAACGGTGATGACCCAAAACCTGAATCTACAGTATTTGCGAAATTGTGTCCTGTCATTTCGGATTCCTGAGGCGAGCTGTTCCCGACCGATCGATCGATAATGCTTCCCTGTTCACTACCTGTTTCACTGTCTACACGCTCGTCGTCACTATTATTTCCCAGTTTACTTTGGAGCCTAGTGTTACGTTTTTCACACGCCATTATTGTCACAATATTTCACACGATAACACCGAAAAACACAATTTGAAGATCAAAAATAAGAGAACACATTAACATAGCACTGAATATAATATCTAGTTAATTGCAGCTGCGAAATACTTGGTGCAAATCTACATGCATGCCACAACTGTTTTACTGTACATCAATGAAAGGCTACAACTACAAAGGAGATTCTCTCTACAATTACGCGCTAGCAATAAACAAAATCTACACTAATTACACAAACTACAAGAAAAATCAGAAGATTCCAGTGAGGTATCCTCGGCTAAGGGTCGACATATGAAACATCCCCTTTGAACAATTCTACACGAGACTGTGCTTAACCTGACACAGAATATTTTGTTAGCGCAACGCAATCTGACTTTCAAAATTCCCTGCAAAAGAATGGCCCTGACTAACATTAAACTATACCTTTCACAAATCACTTACCTCACAAAAATCTTCGCTGCTCAAGCTACTGCAATACAGCGAGCGCCACTACTGCCAGCTAAATAAAAGATTCAAACTATGGAAGGCACTAACTACTGATAGGGATAGTTAGCAAATGAAAGATATTAATAGAGAACAAACAATGTATTTACCTTGATATCATCATATATAAATATAGCAGTTCATGACAAATTACAAATCTCCGCCATCTCTCTCCCCACATCCACCACTGCTGGCGGCTCACCTCCAACTGCGCAACGCTACGCGCTGTTCACATCCAGCTGCCTAACGCTACAATGGCGAGTATTACAACAATGCAAAGCAGCCACAGACTGCACACAGCACAGCCAGTGATTTTCATACAGAGTTCGCGTTACCAATAAAAAAAAACCTAACCAGCCTACTTACAAAACTCAAAACGAATATCTAGCTTCAGCGCTCTGCTGACAGTGGAAGACGAGGCGACTGCCTTTTGTTTCAAACCGTGATGGAACTGAAACAAATACTGCCACCTGTGGCTTCCACAGGCCGCCTCCTGTAACAGCTTTTGGTCTTGTGGCAAGATTAACCGACACTTCCTAATTTTGGCAAAGCTGAGTCTCTCTCTCGGCCAGAGGTGTCTCGTCATTGACTGCCTGTGAGCCACAAGCGAGTTACGCCGAGAGTGGTGCAGCTCGGAGATGCAAGAAAAGCAAGGCCGTTTCGAAAAGGTCACATTTCAATGTTTTAATAAGCATACAATTTTAAGAGTGGAAGAATACTACTAGGTGTGCTGTTTTTCGTGGAAACAGAGGATAATACATTAGGGTCTCCAGTGAAAAGACTTGAAGTCAATGTCTCTGGAGCCATATTCATCACAACGGCCAACTGCTTGGGTGTCATTCTCTACAGGTGTGTAACGTGTCCATTTTGGAATGAAGGCCTTGCTTTTCTGCGAAGTGAGACGTAGAGCGGTGGGATGACCTCCGTTAGCTGTATCCGCTGTTAAACCCGACGTCCAGACTTCCACAAAACCTTGGCGCTGTTATTTGTCAACGAAGGGACTAAATCCAGTTTTCAAACTCGCTTTGGGCTTGACTCGTAAGTGGAACTCTTTTTCAGGTAGGGGAGGTTTAGGTGACTAGCCGGAGACATCTAAATGCTTGTACATCCTACGCCAAAAAGGGCCAACGAATGACAGCCAACCGCTTAGCTGGCCGAAATTTGCTTGAGTGTATGGCTGGCTAATATGAGCCAATTGTAGCGTATTGACCATTTCGGTTAAAAAGTACGCCAGAGTGGAAGTGAGTTTCAACAGAGCCAGTTGGAGGCAGACAGGAGTGTTATGCGCTGCTATGCAAAACATGGTCGACAGGTGTTGCAAATCAGAGGCAGGTGGGTGCGATAGCAACAGCTTATGCTACAATACACTTGCAGAAAGGATGGAAGCCTTTCCTACTTGCTACGATTGAAGTATTCAGAGTATATGTCATGTGGATCGTACGAGTTATCAGCCATTCGTCTGAGTGTCACAGCCTGCACCACGAGCCTCTGACAGAGTGAAATCCCAAAATGCAGTATGGGATCTACTGTTCGACCATGGAATGGGGCATCCTGGCCAGAAACAAGTGAACAGCCACTGCCGGAGCAGACAGCTGCCCGCTTAGCTGCCTCTGCAGTACCGCCAGCTGTCATCGTGGTCTTAGCCAGAGACGTCGCTCGCAGCAGCATTTGAGTGACACCACATTTGGCCCTACTCTTAATGCTGTCCGCAGTAGCAGACGTTTATAGTTTTGCATGAGAAGCAACTGGATGCCTCCACCAAGGTGTTCCTGGTGTACTATAGTGGTGGCGGTGGTTATTGTTTTAACGATCCATTAACAACGAGGTCATTAGAGATGGACTGATGTACTACAGCCGACGGCCAGAATAAATAAGTTACTTAAACAAATCTACTATCGTCCTGACGTCTCATTTTATTCTCCATGGGTGACAATCAAACAGTCACCTAACGCTAGTGTCAGGTCATTGATGTCGCCTTTTTAAAGCAGCGTCTGAACCTACTACCTGCGGTACGATGAGACCAAAAATTTTGATTGTACTTCTGTCATGGAGAACTGTCTTGCATTTTGTAAAGTAGATTTTATTGCGAGTAGAGAACCAGTGGATTTATCTAGTTGTAGAGGTAATGAAACTTACGATTGGTTAGTGCCTATTAGATGTCCACAGTGTAGCTCAGCACCACGTACAGAATCAGTTATGGTTTAATGTTACACATGTAATCGTGTGGTTCATATGGCTAGGCAATGTCAGGAGTAGATATGGCTTGAGAATAGATGTAAGAATCACGTTAATTTATTTTATTTTCCTGTCTTGTGAGCGTTAGTTCTCGAAATGATTATTGTCAAGGACAAAATTTCGACAGAACCAATTGGGCAAGGTGTATCAGAGCTGGAATCAGTACACATATTGTTACAAAAGGTAGCACAATTAACAGTAGATAATACTGAACTGCGTGGATTTATAGAAACGTGATTGTCACAGTGGGGCGCATTTTGTTGGTGGCACCTTTAATTACTCCTTTTTCTAGTACAGCAACAGAGAATGTGCAGGAGACATTGTAAAGCTGGCTGAGATGGCAGGTTAACTTGATAAGGAATTATTGAGTGTTGCGAAATTGAGATTAACAGGGAAGCTAAAACTTGTGTAACGTATACAGAAGCACTTAAGAGAGCCACAACATTCGAAGAATTTTAAGAGACATACTGAAGGCAATAGCACCAGACACAACATGAAGCAATGAGGGGTAACAACTAAGCGAAATACGCAAACCGTGGAACAATTTGCGGATTGTGTAAGGATAATTAATGGATCTACCTATGAATGAGGACAGGGTGCTGCAGTCAATGAAATTATTTGGCAAGAAGCTGAGCAGAGGGCACTCAATGTTTGGTTAAGAAGCTGGCTGCAGAAATGTCAAGACGTGTATGGACGGGAAGTTCTATGAATTTGTGCACAGCAGTGCAGTTAGCTATAGAGTGTGAGGAGATCGATCTGTGGACAGGAGTACCGGGTAAACGGACAGTGTTAACAGCTGGTATAAAATTTTTCAGGTGTGGACGAATGGGGCCTGTAAGAAGGCAGTATCGACAGCCTCAGGATGATGTGGATAAAGTAAGATGAAGTAGCAGTTTTAAAAGTAGAGCACTGGGGAAGAATAACATGTTAAATTCCAATGGAGACCCCAGGTCCACCTACGGTCATTCCCAGTAAGACTGGATGCCAAGAAATCGTATGTAGAGCTCAACTGTGCGATAAGAGGCATAGAGGGAAAAAAAACTGAAGGATATTATTGGACATAGAGGCGTATGTGTCGGTCACCAGTAGTGATCCAGTGAAACACAGGCAGTGGGGCCCACGATGGGACAGATTGTGTGAAGTGGGGAATGAAGATGGCACGACGGACACCTGTATATGCTTCAGTTAAAAAAACGTCTAGAGATTGTACGACACGTGAGTGAGGGTTACATAATGATTCTAGGATTAGATTTCTTATATCACCATTGTTCCATAGTCGATCTTCGTCGGCATAGGAACTTGACGGAAAAATATTTGAGTTCGCTGAAGCCATTGCCAATGTAGCGATGTCGCGAGGGGAGTCTATCGTGAAAGACGAACTGATTTAACCGCGAACGAACGCACTAAGGTTTTGATTCGCGAGATTGTGTACCTAAGGCTACTGAGAAATCATCTTGGATCAGTGTCGGGTGTGGTGGAACCGTTATAACACAAGGAAGTACTAGATCCGGCGTGTTGCTTAGTTACGAGAGGTATTGTACACAAACAAGAAACAAAAAATGAAAAGATCGTACCTGATCCTATAGATAATTTTGGCGCAGAGGACATAGAATTAACAAAGGGGTTGTTCATCGCTGATATGGATATCCAGGAGGAAGGAAAACCGGACACGAGGATCGTCAGCCACGGAAAATATCCGGACGTCATTGAAACATTATTACGAGGAAAAGTGAAGCTCCTGGAGAGAAGCAATAGTTAACGAATGGAAAAATTACATTTGGAATATAAATATTTTTTTTTCAAGTCCGCCATTACCAGCTATATACAGGGTGTTACAAAAAGGTACGGCCAAACTTTCAGGAAACTTTCCCCACACACAAAGAAAGAAAATATGTTATGTGGACATGAGTCCGGAAACGCTTACTTTCCATGTTAGAGCTCATTTTATTACTTCTCTTCAAATCACATTAATCATGGAATGGAAACACACAGCAACAGATCGTACCAGCGTGACTTCAAACACTTTGTTACAGGAAATGTTCAAAATGTCCTCCGTTAGCGAGGATACATGCATCCACCCTCCGTTGCATGGAATCCCTGATGCGCTGATGCAGCCCTGGAGAATGGCGTATTGTATCACAGCTGTCCACAATACGAGCACGAAGAGTCTCTACATTTGGTACCGGGGTTGCGTAGACAAGAGCTTTCAAATGCCCCCATAAATGAAAGTCAAGAGGGTTGAGGTCAGGAGAGCGTGGAGGCCATGGAATTGCTCCGCCTCTACCAATCCATCGGTCACCGAATCTGTTGTTGGGAAGCCTACGAACACTTCGACTGAAATGTGGAAGACCTCCATCGTGCATGAACCACATGTTGTGTCGTACTTGTAAAGGCACATGTTCTAGCAGCAGAGGTAGAGTATCCCGTATGAGATCATGGCGGTGACTCGAGGAAGTACAGTACATACTAACGAAACTAAAATGAGCTCTAACATGGAAATTAAGCGTTTCCGGACACATGTCCACATAACATCTTTTCTTTATTTGTGTGTGAGGAATGTTTCCTGAAAGTTTGGCCGTACCTTTTTGTAACACCCTGTATATAACACAGCACCGCATACCAACGGGAAATGAATCACCAGTCTACTGCAAACCATACAGAATACCTAGGTACTTGCTGTCAGCTTTGGAGGAATTTATAGATCAACACCTGAAAGATGGAATAATTGAAGAAAGTAATACTACGTGGGGAAGGAATAGTCATCGTGCCAAAAATATCAAAAGATGGAACATCTAAATGCGAAAACTATAAGGGATGCCTGCCCCTTGCCAAACGTCATGTAGAGCAATGCAGATATTTTGCACCAATGGATTCAAAGAGTGGTTATCATCAGATAGGTGTTGCATCGCAGGATCGAGACATAGCAGCGTTTTCGGCATCCTGGGTACACTAGCATTTCAGAAGAACGGCATTTTAGTTAAAAATGCACCTGCAAAGTTTCAGAGATTGTTGGACGGGGTACTCAGTGGTTTACAACCTCGGAAATTCTTAGTGTGTCACGATGACTTAATCGTGTATGGGAGTGACATTAAAAAGCACGTGCAGCGACTAAGGGAAATATTCCTAAGCTTAAAAGCAGCGAAGTTAGCACTGAGTACAGAAAAGTTTAGGTTTGTGATGGAAGAGGTAGCGCACTTACGTCACATCGTAAGTGAAGATGAGGTTAAGAGAAACCCAAGGGTAAATAAAGCTGTATGTGAATGTCGTGTACCAGAATCCGTAAAGAAGTTGTGGTCTTTCTTAGGAACCACGAACTATTACAGCCGGTTCTTAAAAGTATTTGCGGGTATTCCCACACAGAATTTTTAGAAAAGGGTACTAAATTTGTGGTCAGAAGAGGGCCAGCATGTTTTTCAGGAGTTAAAAGAAGCCTTAACATCGAGTCAGATGTTGAATTTTCCGGATTTTATAGAGAATTTGTTGTATCATGTGATGCGTCAAACCTTCCTCTTGGCTGTGTGTTGTCACAAGAGGTAGGAGGTGTACAGTAGAGTAAGCATCAAGACAACTAAATTCTGCAGAAAGAGATTGTTCCACACTGGATAAAGAGGTGTTTAACAATATTTATGGAACGACATATTTCAAATGCCATTTGAACGGTAAAAAACTTATATTAATATCATATCATGCAGAATTAAAATGGCTGTTGGGGTAAAAAGATACTTCTAGTAGGCTGCTCCAACGGGCATGTAACGTAGCAAGTTATTACGAGATAAAATTCGATGCAGCAAGCCACGCAGCCGGGTAGCAAAGTGGCTTCAGGATGGCTGTGTTTTCTCTTCGCTCTGGCTCACCATTACCAGCCGCGAGAATGATCTCAAGTAACATTCAGTCGGTACGCAAATTCATACCACATACGAATCAAAATAAACCGTAGTAATTATCATACGAATTCGTTCAAACTTGGTACGCAATCTTTTGTTATTAAGGAAGGGATCCTGTCAAAATTTCAGATTTTTATCTATTATAGTTAAAGAGATTGAGAAAATTACTTAAATGTCCTAAAACCGACACTTATGTTTCAACACTCAGTTAGGAACAATAACCAAATGTCTTTTCTTATCATCTGACGTCATAACAAAACTCACAATTTATAAAATCACTTAATTGGAATTTTCTAAACTTTAATTCCTCTATATTAGCGTGGTGGGTAAAAATTGTAGAGGGAGACCAAGAGATGAATGCACTAAGCAGATTCAGAAAGACGTAGGTTGAAGTAAGTACTGGGAGATGAAGAGGCTTGCACAGGATAGAGTAGCATGGAGAGCTGCATCAAACCAGTTTTAGGACTGAAGACCACAACAACACAGTATGTAGTACAAAATTAATTCAAAATTATTATTTGCTTATTATTTTTTGTGTGAATACATGCGAATGAATGAGATAGTGTGTGCGGGACATACGTTAAAACTTAATGTTATGTTATGTAAAACCTTATAAAATTCGACCGCGGGAAAATAGTGTTGAAGCCACGATGCTGATGACATGTGTCAATGGGTGCTTGCTTTTGTAAGAGAGCAGCCAGAATAGAAGTCTGATGCGGAAAAAGTTTCTGTATTAATTTAAAGAATATTTTGCATTTCGTTCTATTTTATTAAACAATATATTAAAAATTGAAATTGTAATGACGTAAATGATTATCTGATTAGTGGTTGGCTAAGACAATTTTTTCCGCGAGAATGATCTCCGAGAATCATTCTGATTGGTCATTCAGACCAACAGCCAATCACAGTTACGCGGTTCTCGCGTGCAGATAGATAGGCAGAGAGGAGAGGGGCATCGACAGAGTCGCTCGCTAACCTGTTTCCGAGTAACACCATGCTGCCGTAGATGTCTCTGAGAAAATAGTACGCAAAAATGAAGAGCTAGTGAGATCTAGTGAGATAATTTCAGATAAAACGTGTCGTGACTAAAGCGGCTTAAGTTACGAACATTTTGAGGAAAGTGTGATGTTTCGGAACTAATTAATTGAAGTTTTATAAGCGTGCGATCTCTTAGTCGTAGAGACAATTCTCCGTGGCACATTCGGAGTTCATGATGGATTACTTTGGCTAGCACTTCTGACATAGAAGACCATTGAAACGACCGAATGTTCAACTCACTAATAGTGGTGGGTCAGTGACTGTTAGATCGAAAAAATTAGTACGGGCGGACTTCTAGGAATTCTGGCTGCTTTTGCGTGTGAAATATGTTGGATAAACAGTGAACTTGGAATGATAAAGCATCTGCATAATTAAATACGGACTGGATAGCCATTTAATGACCTTCATTATGAATAAAAAGACGTTAATAGAATTTTCAAATGCTTACTGCAATTATGCTGCATTCTCCCATCGCCCGAAATTTGTGAAAATGAACGTACAGGAACTGATTTGCAGCTTGAGTAACGCGGCCTATGTGTGGTAGGTATTAGGTAGAGGTTTCATCAACGCTGCTTTACACTGCCTAGCGTGTATCTACTACTGCAGAGTGAAGGGATGTGGGAAGGAAGAAAGGTAGCGGCAGGTGAACTGCTCGATCAAAGTGACAGAGAGAGAGTAAGGAGACGAAAGAAAGACAGAACGATCCCGCCCCGCCGCAAGTAGTAAGACTAAGTGAATTTGGTTACGTAGTCATGCATAAACCTGGGAAGATGGATTAAGTAGAAAAGAAGCAGTAATACATATGCGGGTTGTGAGTACAGAAAATCGCAAATTGCACAGAGAGCCGATATTAAATGTAAGCTGTATTTTAAGCAGTCAGTTTTGTAAGCAGGATGGGTTGCTATGCAGAGAAAGCTAGTTGGGACTGTGGGTAATGATACAAGCGAAGATAAGGAATGCAGTGCTAAAGGAAGACCATGATCACATATTAGCTGGTCATGCAGATTGCAGATGTACCAATAGAAGAGTAGCAGAGAGGTATTGGTGTAGGACTAGGCAGACGGACAAAAACCATATGTGCTGAATTGCATATAATGCGCAGAGAGAGCGGATTTGTGTCGAAAAGTAGTGCCACTGCAGTGGTTACCTGAAGCATTAACACCGTTCGAATTTCTGAGGGATGGATATTTTAGGTTTGTTCAATAAAGCACCTGCACGGAAGAAGTACGTATTCACAATTACAGGTCTTTTTTCAAAAAAAGGAAGTAGTTTAGGGTTAACGCTCTTGATTAGTAATCCAAATGTCCTCAGTCCCGGGTTCGAACACCATCATCGCCTAATTCTGAACAAAAATCAGATTTGACGACGAACACTTCTGACATAAGAAGACACCCTCACATTGGCAACAGCATTGTCAAAGAGGACGGACCAGCAGACAAAGGTTCAGGACACTCTTTAGGGAAAGGTGGAAGTATCAGCAACGATCAACGCATTGAGGATGCAGAAGGAAATGGAAACCACGGCATTAAAGACACATAATGAGTACCCACTGGACTCTGAAAAGGTGTCATGATGATCTACCCATTGGCAAAAGATTCCAGAAGAGTATCTCATTCGGATCTCCAGGAGAGGACTGCTAAGGAGAAGGTGATCATGAAAAAAAGGTTCTATAACCGATTAAAGGATAACGTTCTACCAGTCGGGGCGTGAAGTGTCAGAAGCTTGAAAGCATTAGAGAAGTTAGAAAATCTGAAAAGGGAAATGCTAAGGCTCAGCCCAGATATACTGGAACAGAAAGAAGATGAGTACTTCTGGTCAGATGAGTACAGGGTAATATCAACAACGGGGGTAAGGTTCGTTATGAGTATTAAAGTAGAACAGTGTGTTACTGTGAACAAGGTACGGTTTTTTCTTATCAGAATCGGCAGCAAACCAACGCCGACAACGATAGTTCAGGTATACATGCCGACGTCGCAAGCTGAAAATGAAGAGATAGAGAAAGCATATGAAGATATTGATGGGTAAATGAGTACGTAGAGGGATTGTTGTTGTTGTTGTTCTGGTCTTCAGTCCTGAGACTGGTTTGATGCAGCTCTCCATGCTAATCTATCCTGTGCAAGCTCCTTCATTTCCCAGTACCTACTGACACCTACATCCCTCTGAATATGCTTAGTGTATTCACCTCTTGGTCTCCCTCTACGATTTTACCCTCCACACTGCCCTCCAATGCTAAATTTGTGATCCCTTGATACCTCAGGACATGTCCCACCAACCGATCCCTTCTTCTAGTCAAGTTGTGCCACAAACTTCTCTTCTCCCCAATCCTATACAATACCTCCTCATTAGTTACGTGATCTACCCACCTAATCTTCAGCATTCTTCTGTAGCACCTCATTTCAAAAGCTTCAATTCTCTTCTTGTCCAAACTATTTATTGACCATGTTTCACTTCCATGTTTCACTACATACAAATACTTTCAGAAACGACTTCCTGACACTTAAATCTATACTCGATGTTAACAAATTTCTCTTCTTCAGAAACGCTTTCCTTGCCATTGCCAGTCTACATTTTATATCCTCTCTACTTCGACCATCATCAGTTATTTTGCTCCCCAAATAGCAAAACTCCTTTACTACTTTAAGTGTCTCATTTCCTAATCTAATTCCCTCAGCATCACCTGACCTATTTCGACTACATTCCATTATCCTCGTTTTGCTTTTGTTGATGTTCATCTTATATCCTCCTTTCAAGACACTGTCCATTCCGTTCAACTGCTCATCCAAGTCCTTTGCTGTCTCTGACAGAATTACAATGTCATCGGCGAACCTTAAAGTTTTATTTCTTCTCCCTGAATTTTAATACCTACTCCAAATTTTTCTTTTGTTTCCTTTACTGCTTGCTCAATATACAGATTGCATAACATCGGGGAGAGGATACAATCCTGACTCACTCCCTTCCCAACCACTGCTTCCCTATCATGCCCCTCGACTCTTATAACTGCCATCTGGTTTCTGTACATATTGTAAATAGCCTTTCGCTCCCTGTATTTTACCCCTGCCACCTTTAGAATTTGAAAGAGAGTATTCCAGTCAACATTGTCAAAAGCTTTCTCTAAGTCTACAAATGCTAGAAACTTAGGATTGCCTTTCCTTAATCTTCCTTCTAAGGTAAGTCGTAAGGTCAGTATTGCCTCACGTGTTCCAACATTTCTACGGAATCCAAACTGATAGTCCTCGAGGTCGGCTTCTACCAGTTTTTCCATTCGTCTGTAAATAATTCGCGTTAGTATTTTGCATCTGTGACTTATTAAACTGATAGTTCGGTAATTTTCACATCTGTCAACACCTGCTTTCTTTGGGATTGATATTATTATATTCTTCTTGAAGTCTGAGGGTATTTCACCTGTCTCGTACATCTTGCTCACCAGATGGTAGAGTTTTGTCAGGACTGGCTCTCCCAAGGCCGTCAGTATTTCTAATGGAATGTTGTCTACTCCCAGGGCCTTGTTACGACTCAGGTCTTTCAGTGCTCTGTCAAACTCTTCACACAGTATCGTATCTTCCATTTCATCTTCATCTACATCATCTTCCATTTCCATAATATTGTCCTCAAGTACATCGCCCTTGTATAGACCCTCTATATACTGCTTCCACCTTTCTGCTTTCCCTTCTTTGCTTAGAACTGGGTTTCCATCTGAAGTCTTGATATTCATACAAGTGGCTGTCTTTTCTCCAAAGGTCTCTTTAACTTTCCTGTAGGCTGTATCTATCTTACCCCTAGTGAGATAAGCCTCTACATCCTTACATTTGTCCTCTAGCCATCCCTTCTTAGCCATTTTCGACTTACTGTCAATCTCATTTTTGAGACGTTTGTATTCCATTTTGCCTGCTTCATTTACTCCATTTTTATATTTTCTCCTTTCATCAATTAAATTGAATATTTCTTCTGTAACCCAAGGATTTCTACTAGCCCTCTTCTTTTTACCTACTTGATTCTCTGCTGCCTTCACTACTTCATCCCTCAGAGCTACCCATTCTTCTTCTACTGTATTTCTTTCCCCCATTCCTGTCAATTGTTCCCTTATGCTCTCCCTGAAACTCTGTGCAACCTCTGGTTTAGTCAGTTTATCCAGGTCCCAACTACTTAAATTTCCACCTTTTTTCAATTTCTTCAGTTTTAATCTACAGTTCATAACCAATAGATTGTGGTCATAGTCCACATCTGCCCCTGGAAAAGTCCGACAATTTAAAATCTGGTTCCTAAATCTCTGTCTTACCATTATATAATCTATCTGATACCTTTTAGTATCTCCATGATTCTTCCATGTATACAACCTTCTTTTATGATTCTTGAACTTAGCCCCAATCCATATTCACCTATGTTTCCTTCTCTCCCTTTTCCTACTGTCGAATTCCAGTCACCCAAGACTATTAAATTTTCGTCTCCCTTCACTACCTGAATAATTTCTTTTATCTCATCATACGTTTCCTCAATTTCTTCGTCATCTGCGGAGCTAGTTGGCATATAAACTTGTACTACTGTAGTAGGCATGGTCTTCGTGTGTATCTTGGCCACAATAATGCGTTCACTATGCTGTTGTTAGTAGCTTACCCGCACTCCTATTTTCCTACTCATTATTAAACCTACTCCTACATTACCCCTATTTGATTTTGTATTTATAACTCTGTATTCACCTGACCAGATGTCTTGTTCCTCCTGCCACCGAACTTCACTAATTCCCACTATAACTAACTTTAACCTATCCATTTTCTAGTCTGCCTGCTCCGATTAAGGGATCTGACATTCCACGCTCCGATCCGTAGAATGCCAGTTTCCTTTCTCCTGATAACGACGTCCTCCTGAGTAGTCCTCGCCCGGAGATCCGAATGGGGGACTATGCCCTCGGGAAAAATTACGGCCGTAGTTTCCCCTTGCTTTCAGCCGTTCGCAGTACCACAACAGCAAGGCCGTTTTGGTTAGTGTTAGAAGGCCAGATCAGTCAATCATCCAGACTGTTGCCCCTGCAACTACTGAAAAGGCTGCCGCCCCTCTTCAGGATCCACACATTTTGTGGCCTCTCAGCAGATACCCCTCCGTTGTGGTTGCACCTACGGTACGGCTATCTGTATCGTTGAGGCACGCAAGCCTCCCCACCAACGGCAAGGTCCATGGTTCATGTGGGGGACGTAAAGGGATATGAAAATCTAATACTCATGGGGGACCAGAATGCGGTTGTAGGGGAAGGAGTAATAAATAAATCTCAGCTAGTACTAACAAATACTCTGTTCAAGAATCACAGTAGGAGTAGGCATACTTGGAAAGGCTGGAAGAAACGGGAAGATTTCCGTTGGATTCCGTCATTGTCTGACAGAGGGTCCGAAATCAAATACTGGATTGTAAGGCGTACGAAGGAGCAGATATAGACTGGGGTAACAATGTACTAGTGGTGAAGAGTAGGCTGAAGTTTAAGATATTAGTCATGAAGAGAAAACACGCAAAGAAGTGGCATATAGAAGGACTAAGCAATGACGAGATAGGTTGAAGTTCTCTAAGGCTATAGATACATCAATAAGGAATAGTTCAGTAGGCAGTATAGTTTAAGAGGAAGGACATCTCTAAAAACGGCCACCACAGAAGTTAGAAAGAAAAACATAGGAACAAAGAAAGTAAGTGCGAATCACCATGACTTCAGTTGATCAGAGAAAGAACTACATTAAAAACTAAACTCCATCCAAACAAGCCTTGGGAGGCCCAACGGTACAGACCGACCGCCGTGTCATCCTCAATTGCTGGGCGTCACTGCAGGCGGAGGAGAGGCATGTAGTCAACAAATGGCTCTGAGCACTATGGGACTTAACATCTGAGGTCATCAGACCTCTAGGTTTAAGTAGTTAAACCCAACTAACCTAAGGACATCCATGCCCGAGGCAGGATTCGAACCTGCAACTGTAGCAGTCTCGTGGTTCCGGACTGAAGCTCCTAGCACCGTACGGCCACCGCGGCCGGCATGTGATCAACACAACGCTCTCCTGGCCGTTGTCCACTTTCACGATCGGAGCTGCCACTTCGCAGTCAAGTAGCTCCTCAGTTGGCCTCGCAAGGGCTGAGTTCACACCGTGTGGCAATACGGCTCGGCAGTCCAGACGATCACCCATCCACGTGTTAGCCAAGCTGTTGTGACCTGTCGGGAACGAGAGTTGGAACTGCGGCAAGGTCGTTGTTGACCGATGAATGAAGGAAGTACAAAAATCTTCAGGGAAATTCGGAATACAGGAATACAGGTCTCTAAGGAATGAAATAAATAGGAAGTGCAGGGAGGCTAAGATGGCTGAATGAGAAATGTGAAGAAATCTGTCTGGAAGGACTGACTCAGCTTGCAGAAGACTGGAAATAGCCTTTGGTGAAATTAAAAGCAAGAGTGCTAACATTATGAGCGCAACGGGAATTCACTGTTAAATATAGAGACACAGTAGACCAGTGGAAAGAGTGCATTAAAGGCCTCTATGAGGGGGAAGATTTGTCTGTTGTGATAGAAGAAGAGACAGAAGTAGAGACAGGGGATCCAGTACTAGAATTAGAGAGCTTTGCAAGACTTAAGACGAAATAATACGTAAGGGACAGATAACATTCCATCAAAATTTATAAAATCGTTGTGGGATCCACCAAAATTTCTAAAACCGTTGTGGGAAGTGGCAACAAGACGACTACTCCTGTTGGTGTGTAGAATATACCGGAAAAATATCATCCACACGATTCCGAATACTCCAAGAGCTTACAAGTGCGATAAATTGTTGCACAATCAGTTTCACAGCTCATGTATTCGAGTTGCTGACGAGATTAATATACAGAAGAATCCAAAAGGAAAGTTGAGAATGTGTTAGATGACGATTAGTTTCGCTGCAGGAAAGGTAAATGCCAGAGAGGTAATTCTGACGTTGCGTTTGGTAATGGGAGCAGGACTAAAGAAAACTCAAGAGAATTTCATAGGAATTGTCTTCATGGAAAAAGCGTTCGACAAAGTCAAATGGAGCAAGATGATTGAAATTCTGAGAAAAATAGTGGTAACCTATAGGGAGAAACGGGTAATATACTATATGTACAAGAGTCAAGAGGGAATTATAAGAGTGGAAGACCATGAACCAAGCGCTCAGTTCAAAAAGGATGTAAGACAGGGCTCTAGTCTTTCGCCCCTTCTGCTCAATCTGTATCTGAACAAAGCAATGATGGAAATAAAAAAAGTTCATGACTGGAATTAAAATTCAAGGTAAAAGGATATCAATGATATGATTCCTCGATGACTTTGCTATCCTGAGTGAAAGTGAAGAAGAATTACATGATGTGCTGAAATGAATGAAAAGTCCAATGCATACAGAATATGGAATGGAAGTAAATCGAAGAAAGACGAAGGTAATGAGAAGCAATAGAAATGAGAAGAGCGTTAAAATTAACGTCTGGATTGATTGTCACGAAGTAGATGAGAGTAAGGAATTGTGATACGTATGCAGCAAAATAACCAATAACGGACGGAGCAAGGAGGACATCAGAAGTAGACTAGACTGGAAAAAGGACATTCCTGGCCAAGAGAAGCATACTAGTGTCAAGCACAGACCTTAATTTGAAGAATAAAATTCTGAGAATGTACGTTTGAAGCACAGCATTGTATGGTAGTGAGACACAGACTGTGGGAAAACCGGAACAGAAGAGAATCGAAACATTTTAGATGTGGTAGGTACAGATGAATGTTGACAATTAGATGAACGGATAAGGCGAAGAATGAGGAGGTCCTGTGCAGAGTCGGATAGGAAAGAATTTGTGGAAAACACCGGCAAGGATGATACGGCATTTTCTAAGACATCAGAGAATAACTTCCAAGGTACTAGATGGAGCTGTAGAGGATAAGAACGGTAGAGGTAGACAGAGACTGGAATACATCCGGGAAATATTTGAGGACGTAGGTTGCAGGTGCTGCTCTGAGATGAAGGTATCACAGGCGAGTCATTCGTGGGACCGGCACCAAACCAGTCAGAAGCCTGATGACAAAAACAACAGAAATGGTCCCGATGTCAAACCAGCAGACAGCAACAGCGGCGCGAGCACTGTCCTGAAACAATAGTAACGGACCAGGGAACGAACTTTGTTCAGATCTGTTCAAGGAATTGTGTAAGTTATTGAATGTGAAGAAGTTAGGGACGAATCCTCTCCATCCACAAGCTAATGGAAAAACTGAAAAAGTATATAGAAAAATCGAAAAGATGCTTATATACTACGTTGACTCACACTACAGCTACTGGGATGTCTACTTGAAGTACGTCGTGTCCGCCTACAACTCCAAACAGGATACATATACAAGATTATCGCCGTGTGAAGTAGTACATGGTCGTAAAATGGGATCACCATTTGACGTATTGAAAGAGAAGAGTGAAGAGTCTGTTAACGAATTTGGCAGTGTGGTTAGGGAAATTTGGAGTAGGGTATGGGAGAGGGGGGGGGGGGCAAATACACAAGCATTGGGGAAACAAGATTAAACAATGGGCCGTACTGGAAGAATACCACAGTATAAGGTTGGTCAGTGGGTGATGCTATCAACTTCATATTCGCCGAAGGAAAAGACAAAGAAGTTTCTTGCGAAGTATCAGGAGCTATACCAAGTGGTAGCGATTATGTCAATTGTAAATGTCGAGATTCAGTTGCCTTCGAGAACGACAACTGTGCAAGTAGTCCGGTTGCAACGTTTCAGGCAAGTCCAGAAGTTATTCCAGGGATAAGAGATGCTGATCGGAAAGGGAGAGTGAGGAGTAAGGCATTGAAAGATAAAGAAGAGGTTCTGAATGAAACGGTAACGAACAACCCGTATGTATTAGGGTGTAGGAGATAGTCTTTCAATATTTTTTAGGTTAGGTCCAGATTTACTGTTATTAGTACATTCAGAACGAATGAATTTAAGGGACAGAAAAGTAATAGATATTCCTGCCCGTAGGTGAGATGCAGAGAAGGCGCGATGATGCAGTTCATAATGGGACGTTGCGGAACTAGCACGTGGAAGGGGTAATGCAGGTCACCAAGCAGGAAGACGTAGTGATCACTAGTCATCGCTGGGTGGTGCAGCTGGTGCTCAACGGATGGAAGATTGGTAACGAAGTGAGAAGATTGGAAGAAGCATTCGACAAATTCCGTCAGGGAGGGGGAAGGCATGGGATACTCAAAGGAAATGCTGGGGTATGTGAGGGAGTACATGGAACGTACGAGAAATTAAGGAGTGAGATGACCCAGGTACTGGCTGTTACTCCACATACACTAAGGAAGAAGGGTTGGGTCGACGATAGAGATCTTCTTATGAGGAAGACTTTCAGAGGGTGATCGACGCCGTAGAAGATATTAAGCAGTGGGCAAAAGGGAACAAAGCCATGAGTGATTGGCACACTAAGCAGATTACAAGGTTAGGGAAGAGTGTATTGAACAACACGCAGCTACCATAACTGACTGGAGATGTAATTTTGTATGCTACAGCTGCAGAAGAAGAAGTTAATCAGAATATTATGGAACTACAAACCAAAGTAGAAGTCTTAGATAGGGAAGTAGTAATCACAAAATGGTTGCAGTCCTTAGAAGGTGGTGTTTGCGAAGCACGGGGGAAAGTAAGAGAACAATGGAAGGCCTTGCAGCAAGTTGTAAGAGATCAGCTAGGATATACTTGATGCAGCCAAAGCAGTACTTAGGGAATCTAAGGGAAGTATAGAAGGAACTACCTCCAGAGTTGGGTTCGTTTTAGTACCCAAGCACAAAATCCTACCTTTTTATTTTAAGGTACCCATAGCATCGGCGAGAACTGATGGAGCGAAAGTTAATTTTTCCGTTTATATACCAGTAGCAGGGAAGAAAGCACGTTACAAGTGCTACATAGACCATGTGTATCCTGTCGGGTGGGGGATATTGAAGAAATTTGCTAGAGTAAAAGAGAAGCTACTATTATTAATTGCAAAAGACAAGGGAAAATATGTAGAAATGTGTAAGATTAAGTTATAAGGTTAAGGACACTAATTTTTAGAATAATTCTTAAGAGGCGAAACAGGTCCAGGAGGGCTGGTCGCCAGGGACTCTAGTGTAAAGGATGATCTAATTCGGCCGAGAAAAGGGACTAGGTCTTGATGATAAGGTGGGAAACGTAACATATCGATTATATTCAGGCAAAAAGTAGGCGAGAGTGGCAGTGAGCTGCAGAAGAGACATCTGCAGGCACGAAAGACTGTTACGTGATGCGAAGAAAAAGACGGCCGATATGTGTTGCAATGCAGAGCGAGCTGCGTGTGGTATAGCAATAACCGGTGCTGCAATACGCTAGTGGAAGGACGAAAGTCTTTCCTCATTTGTTACCACGGAAGTGTTTAGAGTAGGTGCTTGATGCCCTAAACAAACATATTTTGGAGCGTATAAGTACTAAGCGATTCGTGTACTAAAACATTCTCGTCTCACTATACAGCCTACACCACGAGCTTCTGACACCTAGAGCGCAATCCGGGAACGCAGTACAGGGTCCAATGTTCGACCATGGGATGGGGCAGCCTGCCCAGAGACAAGTGAGCAGCTGCCACCAGAACAGAGAGCCGACCACTCGCTGGAGGAAGGTCACGGCCGCCGCCACGGTATCACCAGCCGCGCTCCCACACTGTCATCACAGTCGCAGCTAGAGGCATCGCCGACAGTGGCATTCGACTGAAGACATCCTCGGCCCCACTGTTTGCGCTGCCATCAATGCTGGACGTCTCTTGTTTCATGTGAGAGGCAGCTAGATTCCTCCACCAAGCTGTTTCTAAGGTACTGCAGCCAAGGACCTGAATAAAGAAGTTAAGTAAACAAATCTACAGCCATCGTGACGTCTCATTTCACTCTCCATGCGTGAAAATCATAGCGACAACTAAGACAATTAAGTGGTTAGTCCTGGTTGCAGTTCAGTCCGTTGGCAGTCGTAACGTCAAAGCCTTTGTGGTTGGACAGCATTGAGAATCCTCTCCTAGCGTGGGTGGTGAGTCGAATCTTGTTGGATTGGATTGGATTGTTTGGGGGGAAGAGACCAAACAGCTAGGTCCTCGGTCTCATCGGATTAAGGAAGGACGGGGAAGGAAATCGGCTGTGCCCTTTCAAAGGAACCATCCCGGCATTTGCCTGGAGTGATTTAGGGAAATCACCGAAAACCTAAATCAGGATAGCCGGACGCGGTATTGAACCGTTGTCTGCCCGAATGCGAGTCCAGTGTGCTAACCACTGCGCCAATGTCGTTGGTTAGTAGAGATTTGTTCTGTCTCTAGAATGGGTGGCCATTTAAGTTTTTCCGGACAGGCACAAGACACACATAGTACGGTGTATTGCCGTGTTTCACTCTTTACTTTAATAATCGCGTCGTGAGAAACTTGGTATTTGAAGTTAAAAGAACAGTAACCAGCTATTGAATTAAAGAGCAAAACTAATCGAGAAAACTTACTGAGTGCGAGTTGTGGCTGTCCTGAAGAACGTTATTTCAACAGTCACTGTTCGTCCTGGCGGCAATGCCCGCTCTCGCTATGAGTATTTATCTGTTGTGTGTAAAAGTGCTGCTGCAGAGTGTGGAATGTGGAGTGACCTGATATCGAGTTTTATCATGAACATAAATGTTCATGGAGCCCTATGAACTACAATTGTAAAAAGAAACTGAAAAGATTAGATGCTTTCAGAGAAATAATTCAGGTATTAGAAAGTGATATTCACAATTTGAGAAAGGATTGATCTCTTAATCGATATCTTTTCGCTGTGAACGCCAAAGAGAAACAAACAAAAGCTGGAATGGCTATTAACTTCCTGCTGCATATGCAGAGACATGATATTTGGAAATTTTAAGGCCCATACAATCCGATAACAATTTCAAATCTGTAGCTTACACTAGCAATAAATTTAATAAATAGCCCATATTCCAGTTCAAGTTTTAGGTAGACAGTTTTTTTCCACAGCACTGCTCCCTGATTTTTGAAAGAGATGTCGTTCACCACAATAATTTCTTCGACTTCCTTTCGTGATGATCAGCTTATTGCAGTAAAAAAATGCTGCACAGAAGACGGCAGCTAAATCATCCTCGTCTCTCGTTACAATGGCCCGTGAAATTGTAATTAAAACGGTACGTTATAATACACTACTGGCCATTAAAATTACTACACCAAGAAGAGATGCAGATGATAAATTGGTATTCATAGGACAAATATATTATACTAGAACTGGCATGTGATTACATTTTCACGCAATTTGGGTCCATAGATACAGAGAAATCAGTACCCAGAACAACCACCTCTGGCCGTAATAACGGCCTTGATGCGCCTGGGCATTGAGTCAAAAAGAGCTTGAATGGCGTGTACAGGTACAGCTGCCCATGCAGCTTCAAGACGATACCACAGTTCATCACGAGTAGTGACTGGCGTATTGTAACGAGCCAGTTGCTCGGCCACCATTGACCGCAGGTTTTCAGTTGGTGAGAGATCTGGAGAAAGTGCCGGCCAGGGCAGCAGTCGAACATTTTCTGTGTCCAGAAAGGCCCGTACTGGACCTGCATTATGCGGTCGTGCATTATCCTGCTGAAATGTAGGGTTTCGCAGGGATCGAATGAAGGGTAGAGTCACGGATTGTAAAACATCTGAAATGTAACGTCCACTGTTCAAAGTGCCGTCATTGCGAACAAGAGGTGACCGAGACGTGTAAACAATGGCACCCCATTCCATCACGCTGGGTGATACGCCAGTATGGCGATGACGAATACACGCTTTCACCGCGATGTCGCCAAACACGGATGCGACCATCATGATGCTCTAAACGGAACCTGGATTCATCCGAAAAAATGACGTTATGCCAGTCGTGCAGCTAGGTTCATCGTTGAGTACACCATCGAAGGCGTTCCTGTCTGTGATGCAGGGCCAAGGGTATCAGCAGCCATGGTCTCCGAGCTGATAGTCCATACTGGTGCAAACATCGTCATACTATTCGTGCAGATGTTTGTTGTCTTGCAAACGTCTCTATCTGTTGACTCAGGGATCGAGACGTGGCTGCACGATCCGTTACAGCGATGCGGATAAGATGCCTGTCATCTCGACTGCTAGGGATACGAGGCCCTTGGGATCCAGCACGGCCTTCCGTATTGCCCTCCTGAATCCACCGATTCCATATTCTGCTAACAGTCATTGGATCTCGACCAACGCGAGAAGCAATGTCGCGATACGATAAACCGCAATCGCGATAGGCTACAATCCGACCTTTATCAAAGTCGGAAACGTGATGGTACGCATTTACCCTCCTTATACGAGGCATCACAACAACGTTTCACCAGGCAACGCCG
Organism: Schistocerca piceifrons; assembly: GCF_021461385.2. Taxonomy (NCBI): domain Eukaryota; kingdom Metazoa; phylum Arthropoda; class Insecta; order Orthoptera; family Acrididae; genus Schistocerca; species Schistocerca piceifrons. The sequence goes on from NC_060143.1 coordinate 243,259,143, forward strand.
GTCAACTGCTGTTTGTGTATGAGAAATCGGTTGGAAACTTGCCTCATGTCAGCACGTTGTAGGTGTCGCCACCGGCGCCAACCTTGTGTGAATGCTCTGAAAAGCTAATCATTTGCACGCCACAGCATCTTCTTCGTGTCGGCTTAATTTCGCGTCTGTAGCACGTCATCTTCGTGGTGTAGCAATTGTAATGGCCAGTAGTGTAATAACAAAACGGGAGCAACGTCGGTAAGTTATCAGAGCCAACTTCTATTCCACATGTCTTTCGCAAGTCTTTCGTTTGGTATGGATAAGAAGCCAAACGCCAATGCGTTGGCTTCCAACGTTCGGCCGAATCCAGTCCCTGTCGTTCATTGGCCTTCGTCGCCCCAATGTGCATGCGACGTCACGAAACTGACCCGACCGCATCCTGCGTACCAGGGAGTTGCGCCACGATGGCATCGGACGGGACTGGACGATCTGGCGCAGAGTGGCGGCAGAGTACGGTAGGTCGCCGACCTGCCATTGAGGCGCTCCGGCCGGCAAGCGGTGTGACGCGATGCAGTCCGTGCGGCGCCACCTTTGTCGGCACACGGCCGTCCCAGGCGTAAATCTGGAGCGGTGTGGAGAGCGCGCAGCTGCCGCCGTGATTATTGTTCCTCTCGCTGTGACCTGAGGCCGCGCAGCTGACGCTCCGTGACGCCCGCCGTCCACGTAAGCCGACGCAACTGGCGACCGCGGTGTCACCAACAAACAAGCGCTCCGGGTTCCCCTCACGTCGGGCCTTGTGTGGTCGAGGCGCACCTCCAGCGTTCCGTCCGCTTACAGCCGGACTCGATTTTTACTGTGACAGTACTTGTTTACAACGTAAATCTGTTGGTAGGACAAATACCTCTAATTTCATTCAGGTCTTGGAACGCAGTTCCGCTTACCAGACAGTACAGGGTTAGCCAGTGAAACGGCAATATTTAAATAAGTAACTAATTCTTTAAGATAATGTATTTTTTTAATTTAATGGTTATAAATATGAAGTACAAAGGTAGCCATTTACTGTACAATAAGAGAAAAAATATTTTTTAGAATATAACATCTGCCAAATGTCCTCCATTGGAATCTATGTACTTCTGCAGCTGGACTGTAAGTTTCCCATGACATTTTGCAGTATACTGACTGGTATTCCTTCAATTTCGTCCCGAATTCGTTGTTTTAGGGCTGGGATAGTTGTGGGTGGATCGTTCTGAAAAACTCTTGTTTTTAAGTAACCACATAGAAAAAAGTCGCAGGTTGTCAAATCTGGAGAACGAGGGGGCCAATGGATATCCCCGTTTCGGGAAATGACGCCGCGTGGGAGCAAAGCAACTCTTGCAGTGTGGCTTGTTGCCCCATCTTGTTGGAACATTGTGTGTTCATTCACTGGAAAACGGGCGAGTTCTGGTGTAAGAAAGTTCTGGATCATTGCAACGTAACGCACAGAGTTAACAGTCACATCACTTCCATTGATATCATCGAAGGAAAATGGGCCTATGGTTCCTCTTTCCGACACTGCGCACCAAACCGTCACTTTTTGACCATGAAGAGGCGTTTCATGAAGTGCGCCAGGGTTTTCCTCTGACCAGTATCTGAACTTTTGTTTATTAACAAAACCGGAGAGGTGGAAATGTGCCTCATCGCTCATCCACAAGTGGTTTACTTGGTCGTCATTTTCTTCAAGTCTTCTGGCCATTTCCTCACAAAATTGTAATCGTTTCTGATAGTCACTCAGTTTGAGAGATTGCACAATCTGTATTTTGTATGGGTTAAAATGTAAATCTTGACGAAGAATCCTTCTCACCGAAGTGTTACTTATTCCAAGACGCAGAGCATGTTGTTTGGCAGATGGTTCAAATGGCTCTGAGCACTATGGGACTTAACTTCTGAGGTCATCAGTCCCCTAGAACTTAGAACTACTTAAACCTAACTAACCTAAGGACATCACACACATCATTGCCCGAGGCAGGATTCGTACCTGCGACCATAGCGGTCGCTCGGTTCCAGACTGTAGCGCCTAGAACCGCTCGTCCACTCTGGCCGGCCAGTTTGGCAGATGGGCGTGGATATCTGAGCATTGCTTGTTGAACAGCAGCGATGTTCTGGGGGTTCGACCGGGTTTTGCACTCCCAACTCGTTTTTTAGACGTTGATACAGTTTGTTCAAGGTTGATTATCCACAAACGAATTGCGTTATCCGAGGGAACAGGCTTATTGCTCGGTATGTTGAAATGACGTAGAAAAGCACGTCCCGTTTTCACCAAACTCTCACCATTCGTATAATACGCTTTAACCGCGTAGCCGCGATGTTCACCCGTCGAACGATCCATCGCAACTAAATGGCGGGACATGCAGGTAGAACGGAGCCGGCCACCATTACCGCCACCACTCACATTCCAGCTGTCAAGGCCATTTCTAATCTGCCCGTTTCACTGCCTAACCCTGTATTAACGAAATGCATGACCTATATGTAGTCCTTGCAGTGCTGTCGGGGAAGATAATGAATTTGAAAGAGCAGTGATACTGCACAGGCTAGCTTGTTAGAAGAGTGGTAAGGTACTGTTCCATGAATATTAACAACATCGTATAAACAAAATTTATTAAACGTAAAAGCAATTTCATTAGCCTGTGAAAATCATTCCAAAGGTTCGATGTGACGTGTGGCCCATTACATAAAGCGAGCACGGAATAAAAAGGAACAATTTAGCAAAAACGTAACATATGTCATTCAGGAGAAACACAAGCCTTTGCATAGACATAGTTAAAGATACAGTCTAGCTAAAACTGACGTATGCCATCTTTAAGATAAAAGGAATTTGCTTAAACAGATCCAAAGAATATAATATAACTAAATGTGACCATTTACATAACAGGATCTTACTTCAAAGATGACTTACGTTACTTTCAAAACAACAGTAATTAACTTAAACACACTTAAACACAATAAAAAGTTTAATGCAGCTTAGACTTGACGTATGTCGCTTTTAAGAAGACAGAAGTTAGCTTAGCAGAATCCAAAATTATGATACACCTTACACGTGACGTACGTCACCCCAGGATTTAGAAACCACACTACTTTTTTAATTAAAACAATCCCAAATCATACAATAGCTGTACGTGAGGTGTTGCACCCTTAAAGGAAGCACGTATTCCTTTGCTTGAAGTATTTACACCCGTGCCAGGTGTGGAAAATCACATAACACCGACAGCTTCTCAATACGATGGAACAAGAAATATTTAACAGCCAAGTCTAACTGTGAAACACGTGGTTCCAAGACGTGCCAAGAATAAGCGTACAATATAAGACAAACATAAAGGCAACGCAGCAGAAGCCACCGCTTCACACTGTAGCCTTGGCAGTAGAGGTCTAATATCAATTACTTCAGTCGGGTAACGAAATAACAGGTAACAGATTTTGATTGTGGCGTAAGTTTAAAACTGGGGGGGTAACCACGTCTGCTAGTGAGATGATAATAATTAGCCTTAAAATAAGATATTAAAACTTCAAGATACTCATACCCAAAGGAACTTAATTACTCAACAGGTCAGCTAGCTCCCAGAAATCAACAAGCTGATATGCAAGGACTTTAATTATAGTTATCTGTCCTAGCAGCCTGACGTACAAGGCAGAACGATGCGGGCGATAGACGACCAGCCTTCGCCTGGTTCCCGTTAACTCACAGGGGTGCTTCGCCTTGTAAAATGGAGTACGCAGGAAGGTGGAGCAATTAAGTTGCTTTAGCACCTAACTTCTATAAGGTCTTTCCACTATGTCACCGAAGTACTTGTTACTTGGCAGATTACAAAAATGGAATAGCTTACAAAAGCAAAACAGATTTATACAGTCACACCATTACATGTATGCTAACATGGATACAAAACTTTTGAAGGACTTCTTACGTGAACGGGAACTTGCAGGCTGTCTCTGCCCAGATGGCTCACGTTCTTCAGACGACGTCGGCAGCGCGTTACTATAAGGAAAAAAAGCCACAGTGGCCAGTTCTATCGTTATCCGGAATCCTCTGTGCTTACAGTGTAGCTTACTGCGGTACTTAAGACATTTGAATGTAGCGACGGTTTTGGGGACGACACAGTTTTATTCTGTATAGTTCCGTAAACACTGCAACTCCTAGAGAATTAAGTTACGCCTACAACCACTAGGTGCAAAGATAATTCAACAGAATGCAAAACTACACCGCTGCATCAACAGCATTGCTGTGTTACTCATAAGGGGAAATATGGGGTAAGAGGACTAGTTACACAGGGCTTCTCCAAAACGTGCGATGACGAATCAGCCCCTTAGGGAACGGCAATCATGCCCCCTTTTATATGAGCACAGGGAAAAACATGAAGACGTATTGCATGTCTATGGTAGTACCACAGCGTCCAGAAGAAGAAGTGTAGGCACTCGACAAGGTACCACAGGCCTGCCGCAAGACGCCTCTACCATCGCTTAGCGCTGGGCGAGAACTTCTCAACGTACGTACCAGTCTGATCTTATACAATTTGAGGACGCTGTATTTGACAAGATTAAGACACGATAAGTGAACTATGCCATCTGCATTGAAATGCAAAATGCTGACGTCCTTTAAGGCAATTATGAACCTTCGGGTCACGTATAACAAGCAAATAAAACATACTGACGAAGATCCAAATACAGCTTAACACACAAAAAACCATCTATAGAGGCATACATCAATAAATAACACAGACTAAAACATAGGAGATAAAAAATAATATAAACTCACCAGTGTAATCTGTAGCTGTTAGTTGTCGGAAACTCTGGAAAGCTTGCATGGTTACTTTGCTGTCTTCGCTGACAATGTCTCTTTGCTGATTTGTTTCGTGCGAAAGAAAGAGCAGCACTTCCTGAAATGGAAAATGAATTTGCCGGCATAGACAAGTTTATGTTCCAACAACGTCCTAAATCACATGTTCCTAAAACATGTCCGGCAGTGATGTCTGAACACTCATAAAATATATCACCCATTTGATCATAGATGAAAGATAGTTTCTGTCCAAGAACTACTTTAACTTGTAAAAGAATGTTGAAAACGCTTGCGAACGGGTAAATAAAATAAGAAATGCCATTTAATGAAAATGGTTCAAATGGCTCTGAGCACTATGGGACTTAACATCTGTGGTCATCAGTCCCCAAGAACTTAGAACTACTTAAACCTAACTAACCTAAGGACATCACACACATTCATTCCCGAGGCAGGATTCGAGCCTGCGACCGTAGCACTCGCGCGGTTCCGGACTGAGCGCCTAGAACCGCGAGACCACCGCAGCCGGCGCCATTTATTGAGCCGAAGTCCTTATGGTGGTGAAGGTTGCGACTTTTGTGTCAGACGACATTTCATTCACAAGGGTTGGAGCACACTTCACACAGCTGCTCTCTTTATCAATATTCTTGATAATGTAAGCTGCTGTGGCCTAAATTAAACATTCTTTTGGAATGTTGTCCTTATACGGAATAGGAAGAGCATTCTCCCAGTCCCCTATCACCATTTTGTCCTTAGTTTTAGCCGCAATGTATAAGTTAGCGCGTTTGTTAAGTATCTCCATTTCGTTAGCTCAGAAACGCATCTGAATTCGGTTCTCAGTTCCAGGCTGCAGTAGATACAGCCATCATAAAGGGGAAATACAACTGCATCCCCAAAAACACACGTTTTTCACATTAGGTGCGTTGTGCTGAGACCGTACTTGCAGTACTCCATATTAGCGACCTGAGTAGTCATTAGACATCGTGAGAGAACAGAACTGGGCACTTCACGGAACTCACGGACTTCGAACGTCGTCCGGGTGGTCCTATGATTCGGTGTCGTTTGTGTCATAGGTCTGTACGGGAGATTTACACACTCCTAAACATCCCTAGATCCACTGCTTCCGATGTGATAGCGAAGTGGAAACGTGAAGGGACACGTACAGCGCAAAAGCTTACTGGCCGACCTCGCCTATTGACTAACAGAGACCGCCGACAGTAGAAGAGGGTCGTAATGTGTGATAGGCAGACATCTATCCAGGCAATCACACAGGAATCCACATCAGGATCCACTGCAAGTACTGTGACAGGCGATAGGTGAGAATACTTGGATCTTATGGTCGAGCGGCTGCTCATAAGACACACATCACACCGATAAATGCCAAACGACGTCTCGCTTTGTGTGAGGAGTGTAAACAATGGACGACTGAACCGTGGCAAAACATTGTGTGGAGTGACGAATCACAGTACACAATGTGGCGACCCGATGGAACGAAATGGGTATAGCGAATGCCCGGTGATCGTCATCTGCCAGCGTGTGGAGTGCCAACAGTAAAATTCGGAGGCTGTGGTGTTAAGGTGCGGTCGTGTTTTTCATGGAGGGTGCTTGCACCCCTTGTTGTATTGTGAGGCCCTATCTCAGCACAGGCCTACAGTGATGTTTTAAGCACCTTCTTGCTTCCCACTGTTGAAGAGCAATTCGGGGATGGCGATTGCATCTTTCAACACGATCGAGCACCTGTTCGTAATGAACGGCCTGTGGCGGAGTGGTTACACAATAATAATGATAATAATGTCGCGTGACGAGGGCCTTCCGTCGGGTAGACCGTTCGCCTGGTGCAAGTCTTTCGTTTTGACGCCACTTCGGCAACTTGATCGTCGAGGGGGATGAAATGACGATAATTAGGACAACACAACACCCAGTCCCTGAGCGGAGAAAATCTCCGACCCAGCCGGGAATCGCACCCGGGCCCGTAGGAATGACAGTCTGTCGCGCTGACCACTCAACTACCGGGGGAGTATGTTTACACAATAACATCCCTCTAATCGACTGGCCTGCACAGAGTCCTGACCTGAACCCTATAGTACACCTTTGGAATGTTTTGGAACGCCGATTTCGTGCCAGGCCTCACCGACCGACATCCTCTCCTCAGTTTAGCACTCCGTGAAGAATGGGCTGCCATTCGCAAAGAAACCTTTCAGCACCTGACTGAACGGGTGTCTGCAGGAGTGGAAGCTGTCATCGAGGCTAAAGGTGGGCCAACAGCATGCTGAATTCCAGCATTACCGCTGGAGGGCGCCACAAACTTGTAAGTAATTTTCAGCCAGGTGTCGACACTCTTTTGATCACATAGTGTATGTAATTGCAGGAAATGTACAGTTAATAGATGATTGTCAGAACCTATTAACCTCAAAACTCCAAAATGACGTTCCAGAGCGTCTTCCTTGAATTTTCGTGTCATCATTAACTTAAAACCTTTGGACCATAAATTGTGAGAAACTTACAATGTACTCTTAAGCGTGACGAAGAATCCACTGTTCTGTTTGAGGAAATGTGTTGTTTTCTGAGCAAATGGCTTCGTAAAAGTCAATTAATATTTTGTATGAGGGAGTATCTTTGTAGAATGAGTTATTTGGTACTCTAGAGTTGAGCGCATGTGATACATTGCGGTATTCATATCTCTTGTGAATAGTTCCGTGCCTGCACTACCGTAAAATTATCGGGATTAGTTTTGCGGAAAAAGTCAACAAACGCCCAGGAAATTATTACTCGACTGTTACTTCTTGATAAAAAAAGTTCATTAACGTCACAATATAGACAAAACAGATCAACAATTCTAAATGCGTCTTACGAGCTTCACTTTTATAGATCTACTTCAGCCAGTCACAAGCGACCGCTGCGTAGCGGGTCGGTGGGTGCAACAACTACCGTTGTAAAAGATACTGTTCAGGCGTAAAGGCAAACGCCGGCAAGTTAGAATAGAGAGGGCTGTGAGACGACGTCAGCCAATAGTAAGCTGACCGACCCCTCTCTAGAACGACAACGAGACAGCAACGACGTCTAGGCGAAGCGAACATGAGCACCATGCCTCCTGGCTGCGGCCCAGTTGCAGTCTAACTGATATACGAGCTCTGCAGCACTGACTAAGAAACTGTATTCTTTCACTTGTATTAGGGATTGTCTATACTAATGAGACTCCTTACTTGTCTATCTCCATTTGCTTGCCGGCCGCGGTGGTCTCGCGGTTAACGCGCGCTCAGTCCGGAACCGCGCGACTGCTACGGTCGCAGGCTCCAATCCTGCCTCGGGCATGGATGTGTGTGATGTCCTTAGGTTAGTTAGGTTTAAGTAGTTCTAAGTTCTAGGGGACTGATGACCACAGAAGTTAAGTCCCATAGTGCTCAGAGTCATTTGAACCATTTTTTTCCATTTGCTTGCGACCCACCATTGTAAATGCTCAAAGTTAAGTATTGTCATATATTTTCTGTAATAAACTTCATTAATACGATCTGCTGGAATTGCTGTCTAGCGATCTGAGAAAGCACTGATATTAGACCGATATTAGGCACCCGATATTAGACGAGTGGACAGGGCACATAACACGAAGACAGAAGTAACGGCACTCCTCCTTCTTAGCGCTATGACACCTTGGGACGTGTCATAGAAATTTCCTCGCCACCATGATTCATCTCGGCTTTGACCGTGGAAGGTTCAGATTGCACCTCTGTTGGCGAAAACGGACTAAGAAATCTCCCACGGAGAAGAACGCCGATCACATAGTAGCTTCTGCGAAACCGTGCGACAGCCAGTTTGCTACAATGCTTCATGGACAACAACTATCTACTGCATCAAGATTCTGCTCGCAATAAATGATATGTTAATGAATTTATATATGCAAATTTTTTTAGCAGCTGGTCAGATTAAGATACAATTAACTTAAAATATTTTTTCATGATGTATTGATCCGATCATGTGAAATGAGCGTGGCGTGCGCGCGCGCGTGTTCTCGCTTGGGTGTGTGTGTGTGTGTGTGTGTGTGTGTGTGTGTGTGTGTGTGTGTCAGAGAGAGAGAGATAAGTTATGGATTTTATACACTAAAATTGTGTTACACTTCGTTGAGTATCATGTATTGGAGGGCGACTGACTGGATAACGTGCGGAGACCATCAATAAAAAAATTCTTGAACACTGACAGACTTACTGAAAAACGTCTTGTCCGTCGGACATAATCGACACTGTGCATCGAATTCCCCATCAATGGTGAAAGGAGAAGCAGACATGTGTCGCCGAAGCCTTACAGCTGTGTTACGAGTTGCGGTGGGTTCGCCACTAATTCTCTTGTTGCAATGTAGCTAATCCAGATTACACAGCGATGCGTCACCTCCCTCAGCCGGATTAACACTTAGATATTACGTGTGGGCACATCATGTTTTCTGCGTTGACTATTGTTGTCACGAAATTCTCATACCTCAGGGAGCGGACATGGCTATGCTGAGAGTATGTGTAATGTCTGTAAAGCAACGAATGCATTTCAGTATCAGGGGGCAAACTATAGGCAAATTTCGAACGTTGGTATGAGCTGTAGCAATGTAACGAAAATGTGACGGATCTGAGAGAGAGAATGGAATGAAGGTCACGCACAAAGATTTCTTTGATGCGATCATTTACTTTTCTATTAACACATGCTTTCTTATGTGCTTGAAGGGTGCCTTGGCAATTTAGTTAACATACTGGTCATGTTTTACATGTTTCGTTTATTTTTATGTACTTTTAGGTACTGCAATCCGCTGAGTATAGGATTCAAATAAGCCGTGTAGATCTATTACAAATTTACACAGATAACCCAAAACGTTATGACCACATTTACGCGCGTTTGAGTGACACCTGGTGACAGTGTGGATACAGCCGCTGTAAGGAAAGAATGTGAATGAAACGGAGAAGAATGAGAAAATATTCAAGTGACGATACGGCCCGCCTGTGATTAGATCCACTGACATGTACGACGTTGGCATAGAGCAGATTACTGTGACCCGATGACTGGTGACGAGCATATCAGAAACGGGAAGCTGATTGGCTATTCGCATGATAACCGTTGCGAGCATGTATGGATAGTGGTTAAAGAACGGTGAAACCATGAGAAGGCCACGAGCTACTGGACGTCCACGTCTCATGGTACTGCAGCAGAGAATGACACAAAAAAGCCCTAAATGGTAATGGTCTTTTTCCAAAAATGCTAACCGTCTTTTTCCAAAACTTGTAGATAGGAGGATTTCTCTTTCTCTTATGCAGGATAGTCGGTGATCCGTGGCAGATCTAACAACAGAGTACAATGCTGGTGCGGGTACAAGTATTCCCAACAACACGGTTTAGCGTACTTCGTTGAACACGCGATTCCGCGGCAGATGTCAGCTACGTTTCCCTACACAGAGTCAACGTCATCGTTAATTATGATTCCAGTGGGCACGGGATGATTGAGATTTCACCGTTGATCAGTGTAAACGTGTCACATTGTCAGCTGAACCGCTTCAATCCCACATTAAGTCACTAAATAACTACTCAGTCCCATCAGATGAACCCTGACAAATATCTTAGCGCTCACTTTCTACAAAATTTACGAATTCTATGGGCACATTACATTAATTAAGATACAAGAGAGGCTATTATCAAATTGTTTTCTTCCATCTTGCTCACCCTCTCTTTCTGAGTTGGAAGAGGACACCCATATACAAATTCACGCCTCTTACCCCACTGTATGCCAGATTAGAGGTGGAATCCGACTCCAGTTAAGGAAACCCTTCTTGGTCTGTAGATTAGCCATACCTCCCCTAAAGCTCTGCACCGTCATTTAATTGACAGTTTATATCTTCAACGTCTCTGAGCCACTTAATCTAGCTAAAAAGTTGGAGATTTTTAATGCAAGCTTGTGTAATGAATCGAATTGCTGATATTCACCTCTCTTTAGTTCCATGCTGTTGAAAAGGCTCTTAAATACCTTCTGCAAGATCAAGACACCGAAAAAGAAGATCATTGCAGTATCCGGCGATATTTAGGATCGCACGTGGCAACACTGACCCTACAATTCAACTTAAAAGCAAGACCGAAGAAAGGAAAACCTAATTTACAGCATTTTAGATTTAGAGAATGTTTTGGCTGTGGTAGACAGGAATATATTCTTTGTAATTATGAAGGCAGCAGAAGAACACACGTACAGTGTATGAATACAATGTTAATTGCGAGTGATAATTTCTTTGTTTTGTTTCTTTTCACTCTATGCATACCCCTTTGGTGGTTCAGGGTTTTTTGCTTTGTGCCATAGTATAAAATGTAGCTACGATTTACTTTATTTACGTTACAACACGCATCTGTTGTTAATACGTTTATTGTTGAGTATGCTAAATTCCAATTTTTTTTCCATTCTAAAAATTTTGTTAAATGCAACACGTAATACTAAATGTAGGGTGTAGAACTGCTGCACGAACTGTGCTGCGAGATCGATATTGATAGCTGCAGGCAAACTGAAGAAGTCATATTGTGTACAGCAGCGAGTGCGCACGTAATGTTCTGTGTAAAGAGTCAGTACAGCGTAGAATAAAAACACACGAAAATTTACTACCAAGCTTTTATGTTTCGGGTACGGTTTGGACAATATTTTGACGTTAACGTTGCAAAACAAAATGGTATACTGTTTGAATACGGCAAGGTTCGTGTAGTATTCTAAACAGCGGTGACAATGCATACGCAAGTGCAAACTGACGTGTGGCTGCCACCATTAGCTTCAAAATTATTTGTAGCTAAGCGAGTTTCACAGTCCATTCAACTTTAAGATTCTTATTCTATTTGCAACATGGTGAACTGCGCTCGTTAAATTATTAACTATTTACTACATGTGAAAGTTGTTCGCAAAATTGTGATTTCGCGAAGGTGATTAGCATGCTGAAAAGCGGATGAACTGACTTCACGATCGGCGAGGGCGATTAGCATGCTGAAAAGCGGATGAACTAACTTCACGATCGGCGAGTTGAAGTGAATTCTACACTGCTTCAAAGCTATCTACAGGATATTAATAAGGGCCTCGTTTGTGTACGGATCGATGCAGTCGTACTTATACGAACTTAGATCTTTTGTATTGTCAATATTATTTCCGACCAGTTCGTGATCAAAGGATAACGGCGGAGCACAATATTACAGCTAGGAGAACAGCACATCACGCAAGAATATGTAACCACTTCAATTCACGACCGATGGAGCTACTTTAATTACCTAGTATCGACGAGCTGTCGACGGATACGTACTTCATGTCTGCCGATAGATAAGCTGCAGCGCAAATCTCTCTCTACAATGATTCAGAACCCGTTTTAAATAGTTTCATAAGTATTTTCTTTTCTTTTCTGACAAAATTTTTTCAACATTTGTTTTCTTCAGTTACCATAGCTTTAGTGTGAGAAGAATCACCTTGTGGTGACACAGTTCACCTTATTGTTTATTTGTCTTTTATAACTCTTTGCTGGATCTGCCTTTTTCTTTTATTGGAATTACGCTGTTATTGAACGTGTTTCTGTACATCATTTCGAGGGGGAGCTCGTACATATGTGTTTCTTATACACATTTAAGTGTTTAACTATGTCATGTGGTAAACGTCCTGATCTGTGGCGTCCGCGAACAGATTGTGTTCTCCAACCAGTAGAAACCAAGCTACTCGTTCTTTATTGGTGCAAAGCATAAAATCGATGGGAACTTTAAATAAATATTGCAGTTGCTCCACTACGGGAACCACATTTACACTCTGTAGATCGTCATATTACAGCAAAAACATGTCCACGACTGAGTAGCTTTGTTTTTTTGTGTTTTCAGTTGAGTAATATTACAGCCTATTCCACTGTTACTTACAACGCTATTAGAAAATTTAAATATATGTATACTTTTGAGTTTGCTTACCAAATTGTGATACAGTTCATTTCAGTAACTTTGGTCTAAAATAATCAAAATTTACTTCGTTACGTTTATCCAACTTAAATGTTCAGATACATTCAAGGTCAAAGTTTCGCAAAGTTGATACCTTAGAACTGGATTTTTTAAAAGGGAACGAAAAGTTGCCTACAAGTTGTACGGAAACGTGAGTGCACTTGTAGCAATCGAAGGACATGTATGGCAAGCAGTAGTTGAGAAGAGAATGGGTCTACGGATGTAGCCTACGTCGGGTGTTATTCAGTCAGCACATTGAGCAAGCAGTACGGGAAAGCGAGAAAAATTTGGAAAGGGAATTAAGTTTCAGTGAGAAAAAAAAGTTCTTGGTTTTCTGATGACAAGGTGATTCTTTCAGAGATGGAGAAGGAATCGAAAGGGCTGTATAATTAGATGGATATTACGTTGAAAGGAGATTGTAAGATAAACATGTCCTCGATACAAAATATTGCCTACTTTGTATGCTGCGTGTGAATTATTGAAGATTCTTAGCATAGCTTTCCTAAATAAAAAGCAACATCTTTTATAATCGCCAACGGTCTTGCTGCATTGGTAACACCGGTTCCCTTCAGATATGGGCTAGCATTTGGATGGGTGACCATCCGGTCTGCCGAGCGCTGTTGGCTAGCGGAGTGCACTCAGCCCTTGTGAGACTAACTGAGGAGCTACCTGATTGAGAATTTGCGGCCGAGATAGTGGTGTACTGACCTATACTTCTCCATATCAGCATCCAGTGACGCCTATGGGTTGAGCATGACGCTGCGGCCGGTCGTTACCGTTCGACCGTATGGCCTGTTCGGGCGGAGTTTAACTTTTATAATGGAAAAACAGTTTACAAAGTTGGTTTTCCTGATCATGTTACGTAAACTAAAACGAAACTCTCCCCGAACAGGCCTTAGGAGGCCGAGCGGTACCGACCAACTGTTGTATCATCCTCAGCCGAGAGGGGTCGCTGGATGCGGATATCGAGGGCCATGTGGTCAATATAGCGCTCTCCCGGTCGTTGTCAGTTTTGTAACCGGATCCGCTCCTTGTCAATCAGTAACTCCTAAGCTGACCTCCCAAGTGCTGAGTGCACTCCGAAGGGCGTCAGCACTCGGCAGGACCTGGCTGTCATCAATGCAGCTGTTAGCCAAGTCCGACAGCGCTTAATTTCGGTGATCTGATGGGAACCGGTGTTACCACTGCGGGAAGGCCACTTGGAGTTATAAAAATTATCTGATCAAAATTATCCGGACACTCCTTATAATGTCGAACTGACCATTAGACGTCACGATACGTGGACCCACCAGTGTAAGAGAATGTGGGGAGCGTTGTGTTGTTAGTAGGGCAGGAACAACAGCAGAATGGGTTGGTATATAGAGCACGGTATTTTCTGATATGGACTAGACATTGCATGTCGGTGAGTAAAAAATACATCAGGGACATTGAAACCTTTCTAAAGCAGCTTAAGTCGACTGTCGACTATGTGACTGTGGGGTAGAAACGCGAAGGAATAACGATAGGTAAACCAAGACCAGCAAGATCTCATATACCGATTGGGAGGGACCATCGTGTATTGTGGAGGGTGATTAAAAAATCGCATTAAATCAGTCCAGGAATTATTTGTGAGTTCCAAAGTGCTACCAGTAGTCCAGCTAACACAATGACTGTGCGTAGCGAGTTGAAAGGAATTGGGTACAATGGTAGAGCAGCTCCTCATTAACCTCACACTTCTCTAGTGAGTGATAACTGACCCTTGCTGTGGTACAAACAGCGACGTCACTAGACGCGGATGATTGAAAATGAGATATATCGAGTGATGAATCAGTTCGATGAAAGTGTTTGGGTTTGACAAAAGCATGGAGAACGTCACTTGCTATCATGAGTATAGCCAACAATAAAGCACGGAATATATGGTGTTATAATACGCCCGAGGTTTTCGTGGTTACGGTGTGGTCCATTTATCACGATAAAGAATATCCGGAATACGAAAGGAAAGAATGTGTTTTACCATGCCTATAGATGAGAGACGATGATGGTTTATACCAGCATGAAAGCGCATCCTCTCATTAAGCAGCATCTGTGGTGCAATAGTTTGTGAACAATAACAATTGTAACATCTATACTATCTTAAACTTGGAGATAGCAACTTCGTTCTCTGTCTACATATGCCACTGAACCAAAGATGTTCACCAAAGGTAGTCTAGTTCTTTGCACTGCCAAGTAACTTATCACCGAGATATTTTTATACCTCCTGATGAAAATATTCTTTTAAAGATCTTTAAACAACTTCTCACTATTTTTATAAGTAATACTTACAGTCCTGGTGTTAGCTTGAGTACTGCTCTGTATACATTTACAATTCGGATGTCTGCTTTTCAAGTCCTGTGTCATATATTTACATTCATGGTATTCATTACACACTTTGAGTAATGACTAATGCAGTACAGTGGCTTAAACCATTTTAACCCTTTTAAGTAATCATATTATTTAGCACTTCTTTGTAAAAAGAACTGTTAACATTTCCTGTATACTACATATGATGGTTTGTATCTTAGGATAGCATCCGTGAAGATAGTCCAAGGCCGGACCCGGTAGAATTTCGGTTTAAAATAAAAACAGCAGATGGTTCAAATGTGCATTTTACATATTACTTAACGGCTGTTGGCAGTCATCTTCCAAAAATGTTTACTAACATTCCTGATATGGAGTGGCCTACTAAGAGTGCCGAAAAGAACCTAATGGAACATCTTTGGGATGTGTTAGAAAGTCGACTTCAGTCCAGACCCCAGCGTCTAACTTTCCTATCTTCTATGGGGAAACATTGAGCTGCCATTCTTTCACAGACATTCAGACACCACTGAAAGTGTCCTCACCAGAGTTCAAGCCACCATAAATGCGAACGCTTCACATAGCCAGTATTAACATCCACTAATAGGTCTCTGGATACTTTCAATAAAATAGTGCAGTTCTCTGTTCCTCCTATATAATAGTGCAATTCCGTTTATTACGAAAAGTGTGTTTGAGGCACTGTTAGTGTCGATTTTCACTGTTTCCTTTAGGGGCCAGCTCTAAGAAGTAGAGACAATTTTACTCACAAATGAATTAAATTTAGGAACCACATCCCTACTTAATATATGTCTCTTCAACTCAAACCTTGAAATCTGACTACAAAACTGTTGTGATATTCTATTATTTTTCACTAGTCAACATTTCTTTTGAGGTATCGTGATGTTAGTAATCGCTAATTAGCGAGCATAAAGTGATGAACCACTTTAAAATCGATTAACATTTCTGATAAATTATTAGAAACAGCTATACTGCATGAATTAGAAGGAAAAAGTGCAGATGTGGTCAGATTGTGAATGTGTTGAAGTATTATTCTTCCCGGATAGCCATTAAAATAATTAATAATGAAAAATGCCAAAATTATCATTTAACACTTTTCTGTTAAATTCTAACTTTAGCAGAGCGTGTAACGCAGCAATTTCCCTCAAAATGTCACAGTGTAAATGTACGACTTCCCAAGGGAGGTACAGGGTGATTCCATGATAATTATACAAAATTTCAGGTATGGTAACCTGTAAATGGGGGATCTACAACGCTTATTTTAAGAGCTTGAGCACTTGTTCGGTCGAAGGGATGTGTTACACTGTAGCGAAGGGAAATAAGTGCTCATAGCTTTTAAGATAGGAATTTAAGAGTCCATATTTATTGGACCTATTTTTGGCCGTACTACCTCCTCCAGAATAATGGAAACCCAACAGCTTGCAAAAGATAATGTGTGTTTCACAGTATCGGAGATGAACAAAATGTTAGAGCTCCTAAAGATTTGTATTTTACGGCCCATGTCAGAGGTACCATAAAAATGGTCGCTTATGAGTTTCGACTCAGTCGTTCCGAGACCAGGATCCCATACTCCCAATTCATATATTTACCGTACTCTGTAATCGCTGAAAGCTTATAACGTTGTCAAGGAACCACTGTACATATGATGGAAGGAATCAGTGAACGTTGTGTGACAAATAGAGCATAAAGGAAAACTCTCTAGGCTAGAAATTTAATAAACGGTACAGAGTGTGACATTGGCACACAAAGTGATATTGGGAAGATGCTCATAGACATAAGAAGCGCAAATGAGTTGGCGGCACGGCACACGTGTGGGCGCGGTGATGCACGCCACCTGCAGCCGGCGTCAGCTCCGGCATGCGGAGCACGCGGCTGTTGGCTGTTTAAGATTCCCAGCCGCGTCTTAAGGCGCTCTGCGCCCCGCGTAATGAGTAAGGAAGCACGCCTGATGTCTGCTGAGGGGTGGGAGTTGCGGGGTGTCTAAGCCGCAGGGGCGCCGAACGCTGGCTGGGAAGGGGACGTGCCGCCACACGGGCAATAAATGCCTGTGCACGCCGGCACCACAGAGGCACCCGCTAGACAAGTTCATGGTAGTTCACGTATAATACGATATTGAAATGTGGTCACTTTTCGTAGGCACTTATAGCTTTAGTAGCGTGTAATGAACGTAATTGTTTCTGCTTGTGTTTTGAGTGTGGACATTACTATTCCTCTCAGGTAACCATGGATTATTTAGGCGATTAAGTGCATGGGCATAAATTGATGGAGGAGATACAGTGCCCTGACAGGGTAACGTCACACATTATTCTCACCACTCGCTTTTGTTCTGTCGATATTTTCCTTGTACATGGTGAACTGTCCCATTAAGTTACATCTCAGGAGATTAACCATAACTGATTTCATATGGATTTGTAATGTAACTTTTATCGTTGTGATCGTTAGACTCCAGAAATTTGCTACTTATATAGACGATATTGTCTTACTTTTCTTTGCAGTTTACTGAAGTTATTTAGTTACTGAATACAAGACGATGCTCCGATAAGGAGAGGAGGAAACAAAATCAAATTTCACAGTTTGACAGGTTGTGTGATGTTATTTCGGCGATTATCGAATCGATGCAAATTTACAAAGAACTTGTCACTATGAACTAAATTATCAGTATTGCGTTGCACCCAGCCTGGCCTAGATGCATGTACTGTCCCGTTTCGGTTGCGTGACATAAGGCTGTTGTATTCTCTCCTGCGGCAACTTGTGTCCCACAACTGTTGTAACTGGATGTCAAATCAAACACCTTCTAGCTGTCTAATTGCCAAACTTATTTTATTTGGCTACCAGTTTCGGAGATATACTACGCCATTTTCAGGCCCATGACGTACGTGTAGGAGGATTCCACCTCGGTTCTGGTCAAAATAGGGGCCACCTCGGAAGTTGATGGTTGAAGAGATCGCTACAGCAAGCAGAAATCTACTGATACCAGTATTTGAATGCGGGACCCTGTTTTGACCAGAATCGAATTGGAATCCTCCTACCCAACGGTCAGGGGCCTGAAGATGGCGTAATAAATCGCCGAAATTGGTAGCCAAATAAAATAAGTTTGGAAATTAGACGGCTTAAAGGTGTTTTGATTTGACATCCTGCAACGAGCAGTCGAGTCCCGCAACCATCTCTGAAAAGATGGACATACAGGGGGTGTTGTAACTGGTCGTTCATACCCATGATCCACCTACCCAACGGTCAGGGGCCTGAAGATAGCGTAATAAATCGCCGAAATTGGCAGCCAAATAAAATAAGTTTGGAAATTAGACGGCTGAAAGGTGTTTCGATTTGACATCCTGTAGCGAGCAGTCGAGTCGCGCAACCATCTTTGAAAAGATGGACATACAGTGACTGTTGTAACTGGTCCTTCATATCCCTGATACTGCCACTGGGGTGCTTTTGATTCCCGAGGCTGAACACACACATTTTTTACGAACCTCAAGCATGCCGGAATACTTGTTGGTCAGCAACTTATGTTACTTAGTACAACAAAAAACAAGCCAAAGTCGCAAATTTCACTTTCTTTAGTCACTTTATTATTAGATGTCGGCAAGGACCCGTTTTCAAATCATGATAAAAGATAGTCAATATGGTATTCCCGAAAGTGCAAAAACCATGTCAAAAATGTATACGTATCATGAAGCGCAAAGGAGCAGTTACAGCGCACACAGGTAATCATAACAGCGGATACAGATAACTGTCTCTTACGATGATCTGAAAATGACTCCCGACCAGAAACCAGTCATCGAGTGAATAAAGAGAAGTGACGTTTGCTACTTTGCCTGGTTTTCCGTTCTACTACACATGTTCTATAGCATACAGATATGGGGCTTATGGGAATTTTGCTGGTCACCAGAGTACCGCAATATCTCTGACCGTTCATAGCGACACGGGCCAGATGAGGACGACCATTGTCCTGTTCCACAATGACGCCACGGTACTGTCAAGTGAGGGGTAAAACATAAGGACGCAGGATTTACATGGTGTTCTGTTGTGCTGTCAGAGAACTCTCAACGATCCAACGGTTCCCCAGACTATGACGGCAGGAGTAACACCACAGTGGTTCTCCAAAATACTGAAAGACTGTGACTTTTCCACAGGACGCCGCCAAAGTAACAGACGTCCATAATCCGGGGTGGTGCAGAACCGCAGTTCATAAGCAGCCTGTGCCTCCTCCCCCCCCCCTCCCCCCTGCGCGGCCCATTCCCACCCAGTCATGTCGCCACTCCAAACGCATCCGTTTGTGTTGTGGGGTTAACAGCACCCTATGCATGGGATGGTGATCCCCTAGTCCACCTGCTGATAGTCTTCGCTCAGTCGTGGGAAAACGACACAGAATGTTGTAGGAAAATTATCACCTGCTCTCTGATGGCTTGCGCAGATGTGAAGGGGTTACGATGTAATTGATGCACAATGCAGCGATCCTGGCTTGTAGTCTCCATAGGTGGTCGACCGGAACCTTGAAGACGAATATATCTGCCCTCACTTTCTAACATCGGAATACCATTAGATCTAAACACAGACGCGCTTGGAGTCTTCTTTCAGACACTGGCTCAGACGGGTACGCGGCATCTCCACGTCCTTCACAGTGACCACTTGGCATCTGATGCTGTTCACTTTCATTATATGCCCTACCAGCCTTGGTAACAACACTAAACACGAAAGACACTGCTACGCTGTGGTGGCCTCTCTCCCTGTCACACTGTGCGGGGCAACGCAGTAGTCAGTCCACTGTTTAGCACACTGGACAGGCATTCCTGAGGACGGACGACGGTTCAGACCCGCGTCTGGCTTTTATGATTTTAATTTTCCGTGGTTTCCCTAAATCGCTTAAGGGCTCCTGGATGTGAAAGCGACAAAAAAATTGAAAAAAAGTCGTCTCCATCTGAAAGACAAATTTCTCTATTTTCCGAAAGTGAATGGTTTTCCAACTTTTAAATTGTTAATTTGGTCTTAAACGCTCTTTGAACAAATGTCAGTGCACCGGCCATGTCTCCTTTCAGTCCACTATCGCCGCTGGATAACCATTTCTTGGCTGCGACAATCATGGAAATTATAAAACTAATGCACAGGGACGATGCAGGTAGAAAATAACTTAGCAAATGTCAGCCTGGCCATAGACAAAACCGTAATGAGAGTTTCAACAGTTGCGTGTGGCAACGATTGACATAAACAGTGTTTGTTGGACTGACAATACTCGAAATAGGTGTGACTGATGCCGTAATTTATTTCAATAATGGTGCAATTAGCAGGACAAAAGCAATGGACAAATTAGGCATCGAACTAGGAGATAATATGGTAGCTGCTTTCACTGTCATAGATCGTCACCGAGGGGATGCAACTGAAAGGGCTGCAGAAGCTGCCACTAAAGAATGCAGAGTAAGGAAAAGACTCCTGAAGAACTCTGCAGACGATAAAGAAGCCAGCAAGAATATGCTGTTCGAATGTTCTGAAAGAGGCACACGGTGAGCAAAACAACTATGAAAATCTTTTCTCGTTTTCTCGAAACTATACTTTCAGAACGTTAGGTACAAATATCTTCACAATGGTTTGTGCTATATTCATCAGATATCTGCAAGGTGAAGAGTGGGATAGTCTCTTAGTATTATGACTACTACAGCACAGAAAATTTCTATTTATCATTCTACACATAATTTTAGCTGTTATTCTTAAATAACTTGATGATGTGGTAGAATAAAAGTTCTTCTATTTCCTTAGATATACTCCAAACTAAAAAATGCGAGGAATAAGGTGCTCCTAAGAATGTTGACAGCAGCTTGCCACAGTGTGAATATTATTACGCTGATGATGCACCAGAAAATGGTATCAGAATAGGATCAAGTATTATGACACCATCTATTAGTCAAAATGATGTAATTATTAAGCTGTAAAAGATATTAAAATAAATTTCCTTGTACAACTTCAGTTAAACACATTCAGTGCTGGTACAAAACCGTAACCACCTCCGCGTTGTAGGTCAAGAGTAATGCGCTCTGGAAGGGAGACGTAAAAACGCAGCCCTTTCACGTCCATGTCCCCTTAAGGCAAATTTCGGTATGGTTCTTTCGAAAGCCAACGACTGCTTTCCATCGCCATCCTTCCCTCTACATCCACACCTACATAGATACTCCACAAGCCACCGGTTGGCTCTTGGCGGAGGGTACGCAGCACCCGTTCTAATCATTTCCGTTCCGGTTCCACTCACAAACGTAACAACGGATGTAAGTAGGCTGTTTAGGTTCTTATATTGGTAACGCCACCGCCACCTAGCGCTCTGTATGAAAATCACTGGCTGTGCTGCGTGCAGTCTGTGGCTGGTTTGCATTGTTGTTGGCTATTGTAGTGTTGGATAGTTGGCTGTTAACAGCGTGTAGCGTTGCGCAGTTAGAGGTGAGCCGCCAGCAGTGGTGGATGTGGGGAAGTGAGATGGCGGAATTTTGAGAGCGGATGATCTGGACGTGTGTCCATCAGAAAGAGTACATTTGTAAGAATGGATGTCATGAACTGCTATATATATTATCACTTTTGAACACTGTTAAGGTAAATACATTGTTTGTTCTCCATCAAAATCTTTCATTTGCTAACTATGCCTATTAGTAGTTAGTGCCTCCAGTAGTTTGAATCTTTTATTTAGCTGGCAGTAGTGGCGTTCGCTGTATTGCAGTAGTTCGAGTAATGAAGATTTTTGTCAGGTAAGTGATTTGTGAAAGGTATAGGTTAATGTTAGTCAGGGCAATTGTAGGGATTTTTGAAAGTCAGATTGTGTTGCGCTAAAAATATTGTGTCAGTTTAGTGTCGATCAGAATAAGTAAAGAGAGTAATGTCTGACTACGTTCAGTTTTGCTCAGCTGTTTGAAAATCAAATAATGTGAGAGGTTTATAACTGCACAGTAATTCAATAATTTTTCTAAGGGGACGTTTCAGGGAAAAATGGCTGTCTATATGCCTCCGTATGAGCTCTGATTTCTCGTATAATCTTCGTGCTGTTTACGCGCAGTGTGTATCGGCTGCAGCAGAATCATTCCGCTGTCAGCTTCATATGCCGGTTCCCAAAATTTTCTCAACTGTTCCTCGAAAAGAACGTGACTCCTCCTCCATTGATCCACATTTGAGTTTCCGAAGCATCTCCGTTACACTTACGCGTTGCTCGAACCAAACGGAAACAAATCTAGGGGCGAGTCTCTGAACTGCTTGGATGTCTTCCGACAAGATACGGATCATATACACTGGAGAAAAACTCAAGAATAGGTCGCACCAGCGACCTATATGCTGTTACCTTTAAGATAAGCCACACTTCCCTAAAATTCTTCCGATAAACCGAAGTCGCCAATTCGGCTTCCCCAGCACAATACTCACATGCTCGTGCCGTTTCATATCGCTTTGCAACGTTACACTGCGGGCTTTCAAATAAAAAATGAGTGTAATGATGGTGGCCCTCAGCTGCGTACCCTCAGAGTCAGACTTGAAATATTAAAAGTTTTGGCTGGTTTCGTTGTCTAGGGGCTGGGATACGTAGTTGCGGCATTACAAGCCATAAACTGCCGAGTCTACAGTATACAGTATGACTATATAAATGAACCGAAAAGTCGAAGGTTCCTATCATTCGGCAATTGCTAATTATGAATGCAAGATAGAAATATAGAAATTAGTAAATGAAAGTTTTCAATTAAACAGAATATGCAGGTACTATCTTAACGACTTTAAATGATGAGTACGGCAGCAGAAATAGCTTTAAGAATGCCTTTTATTAGTGCAAAACACTTATTGGTGGCGATGGTCCAGCAATTAAATAAAATATGAGTTGAAAAACCGAGAAACAGTGTATCCCTATGTCACGTAATTAGTCATGAACAACAACATAGCTCGCTAGATATTCACTTCTAAACGCATACTACGTCTTCACTGCAGAAGCCACGGAAATCTCACATGTGCATAAGTCGGTACTACGAAATATTTCTGTCTCCCGCGGCCACGTGCAAACTGCTCCACTCTCCTAGTATCCATCACGCCTCCAAGTCCAGCACATCCCGTGTCCTGTCCAACACTCCCTGCCCTGTACAACCCGATGCACCTCCCCAACATCCATACAGTTTCCCCATTAACGAGCGCTGTGATTAGCTGGAGCACTCCCACCGTTTCTCCAAGCCAACGCACACTCACAAACATACTGAATCACATACGAAATACTAGATTTGCATTTAAATAACTTGAAACTAAGTAAATATTCCTACAGATGGACCATAAGCATGCTCTAACACACATTATTAAATACATAAACAAATTAGATAAACATATATCAAAGGAATATAATAAAAATACGCCAGTTGCCTAATGTCTCTGTGGTTTCTAAAGCACAGTAAATATTTGACCAATTTCTTCATGAATAATATATATCGGATATAAATAAAGACATAGATGACTAAATATAGCTGTAGGCATACTGCTACTGTTTTTTCGTGTAACTGTGGAGTAATCGGCCACTTTGACCTCCAATAACTCATGTACTCTTCAAGTTACATGCCTGTAATTCATATCAATTTAGGATTACACTAATAGCTTTCTAAAGACACACCAATCGACGAAATCGTATGAACCGTTCAGATTTTGAAAACACGTTGCTGAGTGTTGCTTGTATAATTTACAGTCAGATACTAAACTTTAAACTAGTAAAGATATTGAAAATCAAGTCCGCCATTTTTGGCACTTCCGGAATACAAATATGCTTCATCGACACAAAGCACGGTCATCGTCACAGCGGCAACATGGAATTCCCAGCCAGGCGGTTCTCTGTGAGCACGCGCTGGGGCTACTCCCCTCGCTCCGGCTAATGTTCGGCACCACGTGGCTGCTGACGAGCCCCGGCTAGCTGAGCAGCCCGTGCGGCCACGCAGACTCCGACCTTAGAATATTTTCAGGGCGCCACAACTCGCCTGTTACCTCACAACGCTCAAATATTTGAATGGTTAGACTGTGTCAACAGGGACACTACTAATGCTCCATCCGAACATTACAATTCTGTTTTTTCCTACTCATCCTCTTTAACTTAGCCGTCGACAGGGCATTAAACGCTGATCTCCTGCTGGTCCTCCTCCTCCTCCTCCTCTACGTGTCTCATCATTCACACACCGGTGGATGGTGTGTAGGTGTTCAAAGTTAAATTGATATCCACATTAGTGACAAGGAAATATCTGCAACTTCATCGTCCTTAGGCCACAGTCCTGACCGTACACAGTTGTGACTTTCAGAATGTGTAGATTTTAAATTTCACGCACCAGTTGTCCTCACTACAATCTTTCCAACCCCAAACCCGAAGTACTGAACAGGAGAGTAACGGGTTTGTGAACAATAATAAAGTGCTCTGTCCATTATGTCAAAGTGCAGCTTCCAGACTGTCGCTTGTCCGAGAGATCTCTTCACTTTGACCATTTTTATGTTTAGATTCACACCTGCAGTGCAAATGAGTGAAAAGTATGCGTGTGTCATTAAATCATTAAAGAAGTAACATAATGATGTTACATTATTAGCACCAGTGTTATGCCTCATCCTGCTTGGGTTTTAAAACTGACAATGTTAAAGTCAAGTAAATCTGCAGGAGATGTGCTATGCATCGATGTGGATGGCATTATTAACTCGTAAATGGAATGTCATTCATTTTATTTTATAGTATTTCCTTAGTTGTTTAGGTTTACACGTTTTGCTTTCGAGTCACGTATATAGCTGGAGACTATCAATACCAGAATATTGCTAAACGGTTCTCACAATATATGTGTGTGAAGCTGAAATATTATGTACTTACGTAACTTACTTATTTTTCTTGTAACATAACTTTTCTTCTCAAACAAGTTTTAAAACGCTTTTGGCATACATGTCTATCTCCACCGCCATGTTTGTCCGCCTACAACGTACGGTGAATGGGAGGCCTCCGTTTGTCACACAGTTGTGAACGCTACAGAAGAGGTGGAGCGAATGACAAACAACCGGTGCACACGAAGTTTAAGAGTCGTAAACTGAGAATATGATAAATGTGTACTATGATAATCATGGCTCAAATTTTCGTACAGGCTCTATTGCTGGGGCTAATACACTGAAGCGCCTAGGAATCTGGTATAGGCATGCGTATTCAAATACAGAGATACTGGTAAACGGGCCGGCCGAAGTGGCCGAGCGGTTCTAGGCGCTACAGTCTGGAACCGCGCGACCGCTACGGTCGCAGGTTCGAATCCTGCCTCGGGCATAGATGTGTGTGATGTCCTTAGGTTAGTTAGGTTTAAGTAGTTCTAAGTTCTAGGGGACTGATGACCACAGCAGTTAAGTTCCATAGTGCTCAGAGCCATTTGAACCATTTGGTAAACGGCCAGAATGTGGCCCTGCGGTCGGCAACGCCTATATAAGACAAAAAGTATCTGGCGCCGCTGTTAGGTCTTTTACTGCTGCTACAATGGCACGTTATCGAGGTTTAAGTGAGTTTGAAATTGGTGTTATAGACGGCGCACGAGTGATGGGACACACCATCTCCAACATGGCGATGGAATGGGGATTCTCCTGAATATTCACGAGTGTACCGTAAAAACATCAAATCTCCGATATCGCTGCGGTCGGGAAAAGATCCTGCAAGAGCGGGACCAACGACAACTGAAGAGAATCGTTCAACGTGACAGGAGTGCAATACTTTCGCAAATTGTTGCGTATTTCAACGCTGGGCCATAACGAATGTCAGCGTGCGAACCATTGAACGAAACATCATCGACGCGGGCTTTCGGATCCGAAGGCAAGACACATAACTTTATGCCTAGGATGGGCACGTCAACACCGACATTGGAGTGCTGATGATTGGAAACATATTGCCTGGTCGAACGAGTCTCGTTTCAAATTGTATCGAGCTGATGGACGTGTATGGAGACAACCTTTTGAATCGCTGGACTCTGCATGTCAGCAGGGGACGGTCGAAGCTGGTGAACGCCCTGTAACGTTGTGGGGCGTGTGCAGTTGGAGTGATGTGGGACCCCAGCTATAAGTCTATATACAACTCTCACGGGTGACACGTACGTAGGCATCCTGTCTGATCACCTGCATCCATTTATGTCCATTGTGCATTCCAAAGGACTTGGGCAATTCCAGCAGGACAACGCGACACTCCGGAATTGATACAGAGTGGCTACAGGAACGCTCTTCTGAGTTTAAACACGTCCGCTGGCCACCAAACTACCAAGACATGAACATTAGTTACGCCTTGTGATGCCTTGCGACGTGCTGTTCAGAAGAGATCTCCACCCCTTGTACTCTTACGGATTTATGGACTGCTCTGCAGGTCACATGGTGTCATTTCGCTCCAGAACTACTTCAGGCATTAGTTGAGTCCATGTCATGTCGTGTTGCGGCACTTCTGAATGTTTGAGGGGAATCTACACGTTATTAGGTAAATGTACCAGTATCTTTGGCTGTTTGGTGTATCTTGCACATGTACTTTTTTCTCCTAAAAATATGAGTTAAGTTGGTGATACTTCCTTATGTGTGCTTGATCTTTTTTTCGGGCTATGTATTTTCACTTCCCCCATGAACCATGGACCTTGCCGTTGGTGGGGAGGCTCGCGTGCCTCAGCTATACAGATAGCTGTACCGTAGGTGCAAGCACAACGGAGGGGTATCTGTTGAGAGACAAGACAAACGTGTGGTTCCTGAAGAGGGGCAGCAGCCTTTTCAGTAGTTGCAAGGGCAACAGTCTGGATCATTGACTGATCAAAACGACCTTGCTCTGCTGGTACTGCGAACGGCTGAAAGCAAGGGGAAACTACAGCCGTAATTTTTCCCGAGGGCATGCAGCTTTACTGTATGACTAAATGATGATGGCGTCCTCTTGGGTAAAATATTCCGTAGGTAAAGTAGTCCCCCATTCGGATCTCCGGGCAGGCACTACTCAAGAGGATGTCGTTATCAGGAGAAAGAAAACTGGCGTTGTACGGATCGGAGTGTGGAATGTCAGATCACTTAATCGGGCAGGTAGGTTAGAAAATTTAAAAAGGAAAATGGATAGGGTAAAGTTAGATATAGTGGGAATTAGTGAAGTTCGGTGGCATGAGGAACAAGACTTCTGGTCAGGTGACTAAAGGGTTATAAACACAAAATCAAATAGGGGTAATGCAGAAGTAGGTTTAATAATGAATAGGAAAATAGGAATGCGGGTAAGCTACTACAAACAGCATAGTGAACGCATTATTGTGGCCAAGATAGATACGAAGCCCACACCTACTACAGTAGTACCAGTTTATATGCCAACTAGCTCTGCAGATGACGAAGAAATTGAAGAAATGTATGATGAAATAAAAGAAATTATTCAGGTAGTGAAGGGTGACGAAAATTTAATAGTCATGGGTGACTGGAATTCGGTAGTAGGAAAAGGGAGAGAAGGAAACGTAGTAGGTGAATATCGATTGGGGCTAAGAAATGAAAGAGGAAGCCGCCTGATAGAATTTTGCACAGAACATAACTTAATCAAGCTAACACTTGGTTTAAGAATCATGAAAGAAGGTTGTATACATGGAAGAACCCTGGAGATACTAAAAGGTATCAGATAGATTATATAATGGTAAGACAGAGATTTATGAACCAGGTTTTAAATTGTCGGACATTTCCAGGGGCATATGTGGACTCTGACCACAATCTATTGGTTATGAACTGTAGATTAAAACTGAAGAAACTGCAAAAAGGTGGGAACTTAAGGAGATGGGACCTGGATAAAGTGAAAGAACCAGAGGTTGTACAGAGTGTCAGGGAGAGCATAAAGGAATAATTGACAGGAATGGGGGAAAGAAATACAGTAGTAGAAGAATGGGTAGCTTTGAGGGATGAAGTAGTGAAGGCAGCAGAGGATCAAGTAGGTAAAAAGACGAGGGCTAGTAGAAATCCTTGGGTAACAGAAGAAATATTGAATTTAATTGATGAAAGGAGAAAATATAAAAATGGAGTAAATGAAGCAGGCAAAAAGGAATACAAACGTCTCAAAAATGAGATCGACAGGAAGTGCAAAATGCCTAAGAAGGGATGGCTAGAGGACAAATGTAAGTATGTAGAGGCTTATTTCACTAGGGGTAAGATAGATACTGCCTACAGGAAAATTAAATAGACCTTTGGAGAAAAGACAACGACTTGTATGAACATCAAGAGCTCAGATGGAAACCCAGTTCTAAGCAAAGAAGGGAAAGCAGAAAGGTGGAAGGAGTATATAGAAGGTCCATACAAGGGCGATGTACTTGAGGACAATATTATGGAAATGGAACAGGATGTAGATGAAGAGAAATGGGAGATACAATACTGCGTGAAGAGTTTGACAGAGCACTGAAAGACCTGAGTCGAAACAAGGCCCCCGGCGTAGACAACATTCCATTGGAACTACTGACGGCCTTGGGAGAGCCAGTCCTGACAAAACTCTACCATCTGGTGAGCAAGAAGTATGAGACAGGCAAAATACCCTCAGACTTCAAGAAGAATATAGTAATTCCAATCCCAAGGAAATCAGATGTTGACAGATGTGAAAATTACTGAACAATCAGTTTAATAAGCCACAGCTGCAAAATACTAACACGAATTCTTTACAGACGAATGGAAAAATTAGTAGAAGCCGACCTCGGGGAAGATCAGTTTGGATTCCGTAGAAATACTGGAACACGTGAGGCAATACTGACCTTACGACTTACCTTAGAAGAAAGATTAAGGAAAGGCAAACCTACGTTTCTAGGATTTGTAGACTTAGAGAAAGCTTTTGGCAATGTTGACTGGAATACTCTCTTTCAAATTCTAAAGGTGGCAGGGGTAAAATACAGGGAGCGAAATGTTATATACAATTTGTACAGAAACCAGATGGCCGTTATAAGAGTCGAGGGGTATGAAAAGGAAGCAGTTGTTGGGAAGGCGGTAAGACGGGGTTGTAGCCTCTCCCCGATGTTATTCAATCTGTATATAGAGCAAGCAGTGAAGGCAACAAAAGAAAAATTCGGAGTAGGTATTAAAATCCATGGAGAAGAAATAAAAACTTTGAGGTTAACCGATGACATTGTAATTCTGTCAGAGACAGCAAAGGACTTGGAAGAGCAGTTGAACGGAATGGACAGTGTCTTGAAAGGAGGGTATAAGATGAACATAAACAAAAGCAAAACGAGGATAATGGAATGTAGTCGAATTGAGTCGGGTGATGCTGAGGGTATTAGATTAGGAAATGAGACACTTAAAGTAGTAAAGGAGTTTTGCTATTTGGGGAGCAAAATAACTGATGATGGTCAAAGCAGAGAGGGAAAAGAATGTAGACTGGCAATGGGAAGGAAAGCGTTTCTGAAGAAGAGAAATTTGTTAACATCGAGTATAGATTTAAGTGTCAGGAAGTCATTTCTGAAAGTATTTGAATGGAGTGTAGCCATGTATGGAATTGAGACATGGACGATAAATAGTTTGGACAAGAAGAGAATAGAAACTTTCGAAATGTGGTGCTACAGAAGAATGCTGAAGATTAGATGGGTAGATCACATAACTAATAAGGAAGTATTGAATAGGATTGGGGAGAAGAGAAGTTTGTGGTACACCTTGACCAGAAGAAGGGATCGGTTGGTAGGACATGTTCTGAGGCATCAAGGGATCACCAATTTCGTATTGGAGGGCAGCGTGGAGGTTATAAATCGTAGAGGGAGACCAAGAGATGAATACACTAAGCAGATTCAGAAGGATGTAGGTTGCAGTAGGTACTGGGAGATGAAGAAGCTTGCACAGGATAGAGTAGCATGGAGAGCTGCATCAAACCAGTCTCAGGACTGAAGACCAGAACAACAACAACATGTATTTTCAAACGAATGGAGCAAAAACAGAGATCAGTTTGTTAATGATCATTAGGAAAATACAAAAAATATTGAAATGATGTCCGAAAAAAGTAGACTTTCCTACTTGTCTCAAAAATCTAGGAATATACTTTTAACTATTAATATTTCTGTGCCTTGTACGATGTTTTAGAAAACTATGTCATTAAGGGAATTGTATGACAGTTACTTGGATTTCTTCAGTCATCTGTGTTTCAAAGAGTTTTCACAGTGCTAACATTAAACTATATGGAAAAACGCGGTGCACTAGTCATTAATTACACTCATCACTCAAGATACCATTGGCTTTCGAGTATGAACAGCTCTTCATTATTCTCTTCGAAATTCTATCTCTGACATTTTGTGTAATACATCTGTTATAACTGTATTAATTTCAAGGAAAATTTTCAATATATTCCATTGCCTACCCTAACTGTGAGGGTAAGTTCGCAAAACTCTGTAAGGATCCTATATTGAAAACTTTTTCCACCCTTGGATCCGAGAAGCACACAATGTTTTTGTCTGTTAAATAAGAAGTAGCCTGACGGTAGTGAGTGCCAACGACGATAGCTAGAATGTTTTACTTGGTAACGCATGATGACAGAGTGATTAAATTTTTCCGATTATATGGGGAGAAAGTGACCTGTATTTAAGCATTTTTATATGATTTGCATGTATGATGCACCGTCTAACGGAACGAATTTGATTTGGAGTTATTGAATTTTACTAGTACCAGGTTTAAGACATCAAGAAACCGCACAATATGGATGTCGATTTCTCTGATAAGGAACTACAGTCCTGTGACATATTATAATTGTGTTCAGTAACTATTTTATTGATGTCTGTTTCTGATTTGGTGTTCTGGATTATTTAATTATGTTGCATATACCTGTTGATAATGAAATTCAGCCACTGTGCATTAAATGTCTGTCAATTCCAACTATATTAATAACAAGCAGAGACATAGACTGACCAAGAAAATCTTTCACACCGTAAACTAGTGTCCACCCATCATGGCACGACATGAAGCTAAAACCCAAACGTATACTGTGGAAGTCATTTTTGTCTGATCTGCAACTATAAGGACTACATAATGAAAGAAGACGACTCCCTGTACCTTTACATTCAACAAGTTACGTAAATTAGCCTGAAACTTTAAAACTCAGAGAGACAACACAACTAGAGACCCACAGTGAGACGATGAAGATGTTTTGAGAAGGCCAAACGTAACTAATGATTTTAAATACTACATAAAGGCGCAGTCCGAGTAATTGGAGAACAGCTGTAGAATACATAAAACCGACAAGTATCTATGGCTGACCGTATCTTATGTATGTGTACCGAACCTTGACTTACTTGTTACTTTATTACAGCATACA
Organism: Schistocerca piceifrons; assembly: GCF_021461385.2. Taxonomy (NCBI): domain Eukaryota; kingdom Metazoa; phylum Arthropoda; class Insecta; order Orthoptera; family Acrididae; genus Schistocerca; species Schistocerca piceifrons. The sequence goes on from NC_060143.1 coordinate 243,290,458, forward strand.
TCGAGATGAAAGAACCAATAAATATGGCTTTATTGGTGAGCGACATGATTGAACGCCCTGTAGGTGAGTTTGAGGAGCATTAGCCCGACATCATCAATGCTTGATCCAGTAGTGATGTTATCCTATTGTATTAAAAAAAATACTGCAGACATATTCCGCAAGCCACCGTATGGTATATATGGTGCATGGCTTAAGGTGCATTTACCACTAATTGCCATTTTCTTTCCTGTACCAATCGTAAATAGAGACATGAAAATGCGACTGTGTGCCTCCATACAAGCTCTAATTTCTCTTACCTCTGTAAGGACCGCATTGCGGACGGGACGTTAAACTCTAATCTTCGTTCCTTCCTAAAATTCGACTTGGTGGAGATCCCACTGAAGAATGGGTCCCACAACAGTTCTATACACGGTCTCCTTTACAGATGAGTACACATACCAACACTGAAATTGTTCTTGTTGTCGTTAAATAGATTGTTAAATAAATTTTCTAATACATGTATGCATCGACTTACCACTCAAAGGCTAAATACCCAAGTCTAACCTGTTCCAAGGTTTTCCCACCCTCTAGCTTCAAATCGTGTCCCAGAGATGATAATCCATTATTGGAGCCTGAAATAATTATTACTACTCAGTTTATTGTCAGATAAGTTCAAAAAACATCTTATTCTTAAACTATTTTTGCTGGTTCAATAACTTCTCAGGTTCCTGAGAACAATGGGACAGATTTCTAGTTCCTCTGGCACGTCCATAGTACCTCCATTGCCTAATGTATACAGAATTTCAATATATTTTTCAATAAAAGAAGCAGTATGGTTTTCTCTATGAAAATGTTGTCTGAATGACTGAAATTTTATTGTATTCACAGATGTGTCTTCATGGTACCCTACCTTGAAGGTCCTAACTGTTGGACTTAAATATAAACGATCATAGTTTTTACATGTTATTTAATATATGTGTCTGCTCTATGATTTGTGAAACCTGTCATGCTGTCTGGTAATGTGTATAAGTACCTTAGCCAAGCTGTTCTTGTTCCGAAAGCCTACACCTACGTTTACAATCAGGAATGCTTAGGCTACCTTTGTAGAAATCGCACCATGATAGTACATATTGGAAAATGTCTGTTTCTTATCTACGTCATGTGTTAGGAGAGTATTTTAATTTAATATGTTTGATTGTTTCCTTATCATTTACATGTGTATGTGTTCGACCATTCGTGGCTGAAAACTTTCATCAACGTGAAAGTCTTTCAATACTTGTGCCTCTCGCTTCCTGCTCTCCAGTTCTAGTGGGATTTTAAAAATCCTACTGATTATGCTTTAAAAGTGACGTATTACATTTCCTGTTATGTGCAGACCTGAAAGGAATAATAGCATCTGCAGATGACAGTTTCTTATAACCGTCAAACCCATGGCTTTCTTCATTGTTTATTAAGGTAACATCCACGAAAATTATTTTACTGTGTTCTGCAGTTTCATGAGTAAAGGTGATCTATTGATGTGAGCTGTTGTAAACACATAGGATGTCCTGCAGGAGGTTATGCTTATGTTCATATAGTAATATAGTGTCATCAATATATCTGTAACAACATAAAAATATGTCTTGCAACATCTTAATGCTGTCTGAAGAAAATCATTTCTAGATGATTTACAAAAATATTATCTATCAGTGGGATACCACACGGGCAACATCCAGTGGCACCCATCATGCTTTTGTATATTTGTCCATGAAAAGAACGTTAGGTGTTAAACTAAACTTAAACATTAACTTAAATTTTAACATCTAACCTTCGTTTAATATTCTTTTAATGTTCGTTTGTTTTGTTTGGTTAGTCAGTTCGGTCGTTGGTCAGTTGGTTGGTCAGTTAGTTAGTTGGTTGGCTGAGTTTAATTTATCTGCATTTCGAAATTGATTAATTTACCTTTCATCTCTATTCCAATAAAAGAAATTTATTGTTAATCAATTTATCTCTGTTTGGATATATTGCAAGAGATTGTTGTAAATAAGACAAGATCTGTTTTGTAGAGTAGCTGAAAGTAAAGTGAAGTGATTTTTTTTACCTATATGAATTTCACGATAGAGAGTTTTTAATGCTATGAATTTTTAATTTTTTATTTAATTTATAATCTTTAATTGGACAATACCATACAGCTAAGCAATGTAGTCAATGTATGGAAGAAAAAAATATTGCTAAATTTCATAAAGATATACATCGAAAAGATGGATACCGAAATATATGTAGAGAATGTGTATATTATTACCAGACAATTACAGTTAGATGTGAATGTGGTAAAACTGTAAACAGACCTTATTTAAAAAGACATTTACAAACTGCTCTTCACAGAAATCTTGTGACAGCTAGTGAATAATTTTCATTAACCAGTTCATTCTATTTATTTTCTTATGTTCATCTTTCATAATAAAAAAATATGTTAAACTCATTTTCTTACATTCAACTTTTATAAAATATAGTGAATTTGAGCCAAACGTATATATTAAAGCAGCTAAATAAAGCAGGTTTTGTGTAAGTAGCTCAATTTTTAATAAAATAGAAAGTTGAGCCATAAATTGAACTATTGCGCCAGAACCCACTTTATTTAGCTACTGACAATTAGTTGATAATTAGGTGTGTGTGGGTAATTATTGTACTGCCTTTCTCATCACCAAGGAAAGTAATTATTTTAAAAGAATTCTTAATCTGTCTTACAAACACTACTTTGGTTACTATCTAGTTCGAAAATTCCATTAATACAAAAAATTACTTTAACCTTTTCAACTTAAGTTTTAATGCAGCATAAAATGGGAGTATTCTCCTTATCTACTTTCAGGACCAATGCCTCATGCTCTTTTAATTTATTGTTAATATCAATAACTATTTTGTCCTCATTGTTCCTTTTCTTGATTTGAATTTGCTTGTACTATGTGTGTTGGCCAGCCACTGATTCTACAACTTTACTTTTTATTACATTTAGTTGTACTTCAGTTAACTTATGGTATCTTAGAGATATTTAGTGTTCTTTACACCTCAGCTAACATATATTTGTTGTCTTTGTTCTGTAATGGTTTTCAGCTGTGTGCGTATAACCACTGTGTAACAACTGTAATTCTACAGCAGTAATTACAATGTTCATATGGATAACAACCCTTCTATGGAAAATGGGATCACTGTGTACATATATCATCTTAAATAATCAGGCCTGTTTCTGTTAAGTTGTAGGCAGTTCATTCTTGCGTGTATGAATTCTTATCACCTATCATGTGATGTTGTTTGGCAATCTAGTTTGGTACTACTAGTAATATGCTTAGCTCTGACAAGTTCTACTTACAACATCGAAAATGCAGATAAGGTACCCTCTGCACCACGCAAAATTTTCGCCGTTTAATATCCGTTGATGATTTTAGTTTCTGTAAGTTATATTACAGAAACGATATTTAATACGGAAACGATGTAATGGTGTATTTGTTTCCGACTGTATATAATTGATTGAAATTATAATTAAAATAACGTAAATTATTGGGTAATAGCCAAGTCAACTTTATTTAAATGAATCGTTAGCAACGACGAAATGGCAGTAGCTGTGCCGTTGTTTATTTTTGCGTATGGAGAGTTCCTGTCGCGTTGCGAGCAGAGAGGAGCTTGAGTGATGAAGGAGTGGGGAAGTGTTCGCTCGGCGCTCCCGCAGAAGCTGTGTGCAGCTATGCTTGCACCAGTGTAGAAGCACCTGATTCGTTAATCTGCGAGTACTGAGAGCACGGCAGGAGTCGACTGGCGAAGAAAGCAGTAATTTTAACTACTGCCTGCCCCACAATTATCCGTGAATCGGGGTTCTCAAACAGCAACAACAGCAACAGCAGCAGCTCAGCATTGTCATCGGATACATTCTTCATCTTCCACACAACTACAACATCGAGAGACTGACACATATAGTTTTGTAGAGGCTTTACCCAGTATCATATATTCCACGGAGTATGACTAACTTGAATAATAATTTGCAACGGTTAAAACTTGTAGGGCATCTGTGTTGTCATTGTCCTCAGACATTATTACCAGGCAGGGTCTCTTTCCTTTCCATGCAGTCACCCGAGTGTCGGAAGAAAATGGATATTTATTAAATATTTGCTTCCAGTTTTGTTTGTTTGCTAATGACCAGTGTCAGTCCAAATTTTGTGCCTCAGTAACTGTTCATTGCGTAACAGAGGATTAATTAATTCTAATTTTGCTAGTAACTTCATTCACCTAAAGTGAAGTAAAATTTCACTGGAAAAACTAGTAACTAAAGATTCAGCGCAAATTTAGAGTGGGAAATTTTATTTATTCTGTATTTAGCTTAACAAACAGCTTTCAGTATCAGTGATTGTTGTTGCTTGGTGCGAGCACTTAACATGGCGGTCAAGTCAATGCAGTGTTAGACCGACAGCAGATTTCACGTGATGTGTGTGCCAGCATTGCTTATACGAGTTAGTTGATTTGCTTTCGGCATAATTATTCGCACCGCGTTCTGATTGCTATAATTTTCTAGTGTGAAATGACGAATGTCGTGTGGTGGTATGCTGAATATTGTTGAAACAAAATGTATTAAAGAGTTCAAGACTGTCTGAAATCAGTAAAGATTCTTGTAATAAACCGTACAGTTTGTGATCTTGTAACAGTCACTTTTCTTAATCGAGCCAGTCATTATGCGATTCCTCAAATTATCATTAAATGAAATAAATTTATCTTTAACTTCTTGGAGTGGAGGAACGTAGCACAGCATCTTCGTGATGTATCACTCCTAGCAGTCCTGTTATACGCCGTCCAAGCCCTGCGGACCACAAGACCAGGCATGATGACCATTACGCAGATGTGGGACCGTGTCTTAGATGTGTTACACACTGATAAATTTTCGAATTCATTTGTTCTGAACTTTGAAATTAGAGCGACGAACGTGTCGGCGTGTCACTGTTACCCAATAACTTCCGTAAGGCCGCCAATGTTAAATGCTGCGTGGTAAACAGAATGTTTTTGATTGTTGTCAACTGAAATAGTCTATGATATTTGACTGATTGTTTTATTTTAGCTTTCATGATTAAACTTTACTGACGGCAGCTGCATGGGAGCTTTTCTGCGACATGTAAAATTACCATTCGCGAGCTCAGGAACACTACGACAGAGGAGGAACACTTCTATTATCTCACTTACCGACGAGTTATAGAGTGCAGATGGTTTGGTAGTAGTGCATGTAAAATTATTACTTCAAGAGTATAATCCCGCTGTTGTAAAAATCTGTTGCGACTATTAATAGACAATAATATTTCCATTTTTATTATGAACTCGTATTACAGACCTGATGTGACAGAAGGGATTTCAAGCAGCACACCCGAAAGGACCCTACAGTTGGAAGTCGTTATTTCAGTAACGTGTACATATCGATCTGTGTATACCATCACTTTCACTTAATCATTCTCCAGTTTTATAGTATAAAATATCGCACATGTTGTCTCGTAACAGCATGTCAAATTATTTTCTGCTTTTCGCATGTGTAAGTATCGTGTAGGCTGTAATTATAATATGACCTAAAAATATAATTCTGTATGTAACGTGATGTGGCAGTTCCGTTGCGGATATATTTTGCGTAAAATGTCATTATTCAGGAGATTTTGTGACTGAAACAAGACAAAACGAGTTGGCATGTCGTGAAAAGGTAGCGTACTCAAGGTAACGGATTTGAACTTCGGCTCTTAGTTGTTTAGAAAAAGATTCCCTAGAGTCCCTTCTGGTTGTACTTTCCTAAGTGAAGACGACGTGTGGGCCATGAGGTACCAATTTTGTAGCCTGTATTACTAGGAAAACGGAGGTTATTGCTCCGTTGAAAACGAAGATTATCAAAATATTACGATCGTGATTTAGAACTGTATGGGAGCCGACCGTTTAATAAGAATTCTAATAGGAACCGTGAAGTGTGTGTGTTAGATGCTGACTTTTATCAAACTGTTGAGTTCTTCAGGGCTGTTTAAAGGAAAGACCAAGATTTTCAGTAAACGACTGAAGATCAAACAGGCAGAAGCTGACCGATTGTATGGGCCAACTATACATTTTATCTGTTGCGTGTGTGTGGAATAAAATAAATATGCACCCTCTCTTGAAACGAACTTGAAACGGGTACGTGCTGTTGACTGTATTCACCTTGTTTTGCCCTAACTGGTCATCAAGCTTCTATAGCAGCACCTGTTCGTGATTGCTGAGACTTTCAGCATGTCTCTAACAGTCGAACAGTGGACTCCCAGCTCATAAATTCATAAGACAGTATTTTAATCGGCGTTTATAAAACTTTGAAGATACGCTGCTATCAAGTCTGTCCGTTTGGCCTAGGTGTAGTTGGGTACGCAGATTTAGTTCTACATCAGCGAGACTACCTCATCTGTAGGTACCGGTATGTCTTCTCTAACCACACCCTCGTCTTTCAAGAATCTCAGCGGTTACGAAAAAGACGGTACAACTATTGAGAACTTCGTACTTGAGTGGTTGTTTATGAGCATGATGTTTACCAATACTGAAGTAGAACCAGTATTAAAGATGGTAAAAGAGTAGATTATGTAATCAGTCATGTTTAGCAGAGAGCGAAGTATTTGGTTGACTGCTTGGCTTTAGCATTCGACATACCATTCAAACTGATTAGCATTACAATGTAATTTTCTTCATACAGAGAGCTAAAACAGAGCGGAATACAAATTAAATTAATCAAGTAGTTTGAAAGGGCTTGAACATTACATGTAATTTCCTCTCACAGTCGTTTGTTACCTCGATTCATTACAAAACCAGTTTCCACAATTACATTTTATTCTTCCGTACGATTCATTTTCCTTACCAGTCGAGGTTAATTGTAGTACAGTGTTTTTCACATTCAACGAGAAAATGTATGTATGTTGTAGGTGCCTACATCAAAAAATTGAATAAACGCAAATTTTATTGATTGTTGTTGTCATTTGCTCACATCAAACTCTTAAACGATATACTGATGTGTAAGGATGGTACTTTACGTGAAAATACTGAATTGACATTCACTGAGGAAAGCAACATCTACTACTACGAAAAATTTCTGGGTTGTATGTAACTGAAAAATTAAAAACATTTATGGATCTCGTAAGAAAAATCATAAAAAATAGTACATACTTTTTCACAGTTTTAAAACACCAAGTAACTAACTAGATTAAAATATTTTCAATAGGCGGGGAGAAAGTACATCTCCCGCCCCACCCCACCCCCCTTATTATTGCTTGGTACTGCTACCTTCAAATTGGCTCTAGTGGTGAGAAATGTTGTCAAGTAGAGTGTCCAGCGGCCAGTCGACTGTGATCATGGAAACCAAAAGAGATGCCACTTCTGTATTCTCTTCGTTTTTGTTACATGTTGTGCTTCAAATAATAAGTTTCTGTATCATTACTAGAGGTATGTAAATTATCTTCTGTGTAGTGTAAGTGCCTTTCGTTAGTTAATAATTAGAAATAGCAAAACTCGTGTTTAATTTTGTGTGTTCCTGCAGCATTGTTTTTTCTTAAAAGGTGGCCAGTTGCCGGAGTGGAGCCACCGTGTGTTTCCTACTTTGGACTGGTCCAGTTGTGGGGACACTCATAGCAATTAGTAAATAAATGTAGATCATTATTCTTACCAGTACACTGCTTGAAAGTTGATAGATTTCTACAGAAGGCCACTTTTACAAACAATGGTACCGAGGAATGTTCTTCGGAAGAAATTTCATGTGATGACGACTGTGTGGCACTATAAAGAATCTCAAGAAGTTTATGAACATTGTGTAACTACTTCCAAACCGATACAAGAAGTCATCTTTACGAGGAAGAGGAAAAGTTTAGAATGACACTGTAATCAGTACCAACTCTATTGTGCTGCAATTACAGAAGTCGAAGAGTCAAGTATGAAGCAAAAATGTACTAAGACAGGTTTCTTTCCGAAAGAACAGACGAGAAACGTGTTAGAAGACAAAATCAGAGGACGCGATGCAGTGTATGGACTTTAAATTATGGGCTCACACACGATGTGCTATTGCAAAGGGCAACATAAAGAAATATTTCTGTTCAGATTGCAATTAGACTTCACTGTACCTTGCCATTCTTAATCTCATTCTGGGGACATTTTTAGTACAGCTCAGTGTCAGGTTTTCTTACATTTCTGTGCAACAAATTTTCTAGTTTACTCCTTATTTTAATTTGTGTTGTTGAGAAAGAAGCAGTGTTCCCCTAATTTACCAATATCAATATCTTATTGGTGTTGACGCTCCGAAGATATTTATTACATACTTTCTTTGTCTAATAAACATGTGAAAATACAGTTCTTTTACCTTATACTCAATTATACCATTTGGTCCCACTTAAGAAGCTGAAGGTTCCAAATTAAGCAACCGGTTTCCAATTAGGACCATATAGATGTAGATGGAGATTAACATTCTTCTAAATTTTAAATTGTACGTTTGTAAGATACGCATTTATACAAAATGCATACCACTGGATGAAAGTGTATGAGATTTAGATTATTGTACAGCATATTTTGTTTCTATGAAATATAAAATACAAGCTTGCGGTAACATAATACAAAACTGGTCTAGTATAGGCAACCTTCCTGTAAGTACATTCTCGGTATGATTTTTTCAACACTTTTCAGGTGTTGGTTATAACTGTTAGTACTGCCACCATAAAGGATGTTTGTTTTAACCTGAGTCAACTACACTGCTCAGCCAGAGGATTGTGACTATCAACCTACTGTCGGTATAAACCCGTCGAGGTGATAGCAGCGTCATCTGGCAGGGAATGACTGCTAGCCGTACATACACACGGTGCATGTAGTATTAGTGAGCGTGCTGTCCGCGTGTAGAATGTAAAGGCGCTTTATCCATCTGAGTCTGACTGAGGACGGATTGTGATGGCCCGGAGACTCGGCACAGGCATTTCGGCAACTGCACGACTTGTCGCGTTGCGACGCCAAGGTGAAACCACGAGACGTCACAGGGTTGGGCGGCAATCGCTCATGACAGAAGTCGGACGTCGTATGCTGGGCAGACTGATAAAACAGGACAGGCGGAGAACTGTGGCCGGACTATGAGCAGATTTTAATGCTGGGCGGGGTATAAGTGTGTCTGAACACACAGGGCACCGAACACTCCTAAGGATTAACGTCCGCAGCCGATGACCGATGCATTTGGCAATATTAACTAAACGACATCGGAAACTATGACTGAAATTGGCACGTGACCATCGGTTCTGGACGTTGACTCAGTGGCAGAGCGTTGCATGGTCTGAAGAATCCACATCTCCTATTAATCATATCTATGGGAGAGCGCGAATCCGTCGTCATCCAGCCGAACAGCTCCTTAACACCCACAGTGAGGGACGGATACAAGCTGGCGGCGGTTCCTTTATGCTCTGGGAAACATTCACGTGGGGTTCGCTGGGTACAGTGGAGCTCGTGCAGGGCACCATGACGGCCAAGGGATCTCTTGCTTTGGTTGCAGGAAACGTACGACCCTTCATGACGATAATGTTATTTGACGGCAGTGGCTTTTTGCAGCATGACGATGCTCTGTGCATGCAAGGCCAGGAGCGTGATGCACTGGTTCGAGGAACACAGTGGCGAGTTTCAATTGTTGTGGTGGCCTTCCAACTCTCCAGATCTAAACCCGGTCGAACACATGTGGGATGTGATTGAACCTGGCGTCAGATATCAGCGCCACCTCCCCGGAATTATAGGGTGGTAGGTGGTTTGCGTTTGAAGATGTGATGCCAGCTGTCTCCAGAGACCTACCAAGGCCTCATTGCTTCCATTCCACAACGCAACACCGGTCTGTTATCTGTGCCAAAAATGGACATACCGGCTATGACGTAGATGGTCATAATGTTCTGGCTGATCAGTGTCAATATCTCGGAAATGATGCTTCGTATTAGAATAGCGGTCTAGGTGAAAAATTTTTATGAGTAAAGGGGAAATCTGTATGTGCTACAATCCGTCCTGCCTGGGCGGCTTCATCGTTGCATTTTCAAATTGGGACACCTCATTTTTGTTGCGAATTCTAGACAAAAAATGCGTACGGTTTACTCGAACCTTGTTTTCCATTTGTGGTAAGTGACGCTGTAATCAACAAATATCAATTTCTTTTCAAATTAAGAACCAACGTTTTGGATTATGCGTTTTAGTTGCGATTGAGTGTAAACCTCTGTGTTGTATCGGATGGTATTTGATTTCGAAATTTACTTTAGTGTCGTAAATTTGATTGTACAATACGATATGATTAGCGATTTTATTGTCTGCTTAGAAACTACGTTTCCCGTGATACAGTGACAACAGTATGGCTGTAATAGTTTTCTGCTCCTATCGGTATGGTTGATATCGGTGGAGACCCCTTGTCTCCCAGCACTGGGGTACACGATTTCGTTGAGTCCCCTTACTTCTTACCATTGGCGCACTTGGTTTCGTTGAGGACCTATGACTGGTATGCCTCTCTCTATCACTTCACGGACATTTTAGTTAATGACAAAGCTTTTGGTTTGCAGTGTGTGCGTAGCGGCCACCGCGAGACATGTGCCGGTTGGATGGAAACACATACCGAAATGAGTGCCCCTGATGGCAGGTTTAGAGGCCGGCCACTGAAATCAAGCGTCCCGATGGTTTGGGGACTCACTACAATCACTCGCATAGGGAACAGGAAACTACGCTATCAAACAAGTAGCTTATTTGCCAGAAATTTCAACGTCTAGCAATTTTATCTGTACCGTACAATCATATCCGCAACACCTAATCAATGTATCAACATCAGTATCAATCGTTAGAACACGATAGTTTACATTTACATCATAAATGAAATCTAAAATCAAGTGCGTCGGTTCTTAAATACAAAGTTGGGGTGGTGCTTAGGATTCGGCCCGCTGTAGCACAGAAGGTTGTCCCCTTTACAACACGCATAACATTTTTTTTTTAGTACAATGCGTCGCTTTCGAGATAAGTTGTTGTCTCAGAACAAACGCCCTGTACAGTAATGTGATAGTTGGGCAATTAAAAAAATTTGCGAACATCACTAATCAGAGGAACCTGTAACACCATAGCACTAATGCTCTACTGATTTATTATTCCTTTTGTTTTATTTAATGTTACATAGTTGATCTTCTGTAAATGTGTTTGATTGAAACGATAACAAAAAATTGTATACTCCTTTCTTTGTAAAATCTTTGATGCCTTTTAGAGTATAGGAAGTGTAATCTCTGTAATATGTACAATATGAGCAAATTATATGTTTTGTTCTTTTCATATAATCTCTTTGGTTATCTTTAAAATTAAATAATTTTATTTAAATAATTTTGTGTAGAACTACCATTATGTGCAAATGTTCTGTTTATTTAATATGTTTGGTTCCTGTTATGTAAATTGCTGGTCGTCACTCAGGGTTCTTCGTTATTTTGTATGTAAAAGATGGTGTGGTTCCCCTCCGGAACGGAACTTAATAGCGCGCGCAAAATGTGGTTGGCATGGATAGAAAGGTGGAACAAAGAGTCAGTCGGAGACGAGTTACCAAACTATCCACTGCTCATGTAAAAGTTGTGCATTGTGCTTGTTCCGAGAGAGGCTTTTCCTGACGCTTTCCAATGCCTCAGATGGATGGATAAAGAGCTGGAACTATTCTGGAATTGGTATCTGTTATCGCCACCAAGAATTGACAGAGTCCAGCAATTCTACCTGCAAATCCACTTACCCAATGCAATCGCCACTACATTGCGCAGTCACTTTAATGAAACACTATAGTAATGTACAGTGAAGGATCAGCTCATGGGATGTTATAGTGTACCCAAATATAAGGTAAAAAAATTGACTGAACTCTTGTACCTACATATCCACTTAGGGTCCCTCCCACGTTAAAGTGTTTACCGAGTGTCTTTTATCGAATGCATATTAAAATTAGTATGGCAACAGAGTGTGCTAAAATTAATATTGTTTCTTGAAAGGATCTTACAAATATCTCAAATTTGTGTTTCACTGCAGTAAAACTTCGGAACTGCAACTGTTGAGAGTTATATGTCCATGCTTGCTAAGTACTTGTTTTTCTAATGTATTGAAAGTGTGTTTAGTTTGCTCTGCTACAGTGGTCAAGATTAAGGACCCCCCTCCATTGAAAGTAGTTCAAATGCACAAAGTTACTTAATTCAAGTCAAATTCTGTACAATATTGGGTTCCTCTTGTGTATTGAAAGTGCATATTAATAGTGTAATAGGATTCACAGTTTGTCCTTTATGCCTATGATAAATAGCAATTAGTAGAAAGACCACTATCTATGAAAACAGAATTTTTTTAATTTAAAATTCTGTGAGAAATTGTTTGTTAGTGAAGCACATTTAACTTTCAAACTAAATAGAAAAGTATTTAACTGAGAGGCACTTAACCCAGGACCAGTTCATAATTTTGCAGAGAACTACATTTACAATTTTTTGTGAGATAGGAAAATGTTTGAAAAGTAATACTGAACCTATGTCCAATTTATGATTCTACAGTGAATATTAATAGTAATTTTATGAAGACCTTTCAGTTTGAATAAGCCCTGACAGTAATAGTGTGTATTGTTATCTGTTATATTTATGCAAATAGTTTGTGCTGCTCTGTCAGATCCAACCTTACCGTGAACATATGCAGGTGTCAGAGTTTATGGCACTCTTAGGTGATAAAGTATAGGCTGTGTCTGTCCATTAAAGGTACTCATATCTGTTTTCTTGAACAACAATGTTACTCATTCTTATGCCTAATTAGGCTGGCGACAGTTTTCATTGTTCTTTGAACAGTGTAGATTGGTAAAATATTGTTTGTTACTGTTTAAATATTTACGTAATTTTGACTTTCACTTCCGATAAGCCACCTCCCTTAGGTACAACACGGCCAAAATAACAAAATTCCTCTCAGAGGGTAACACTGCTCTGCTTCTTTATATTATAATTGCTTGAATAAAAATAATTTCATCATACGAACTCCCTCCAGCTTTGAGGTTATAGCACAGCAGTATCGGACACTAGTGTTATAAAATGAGCTAGGAACAGTTCAGAAAGAACACATAATCAGCTACCTAAAATTTCACTGCAATCCCTCAGTGGGTTTCACCTGAAATTAATTACCTAAATTTTTTACAGGAAACACGTTCCACACTTCTAGGCAAAAGAACTGTTTCTTTGGAGAGGCTTGGAATCGAGAATGACTGCGCCATACCTGACCGTTTACGCGGCAGGTGTGAAGATCCGCCCACGGTAGTCGGCGGCGGCTGATGGCCATGATTGCTGCGGGGTTTGCCGCGACTCTCGGAGTCCGTTTTAATGACGGGGTGGCGGCAGCGGCGGCCCCAGCTCAGGCGAGGTGAGACGAGGGGCGCCGCGACTTGGCAAATATGACTTCTGCGTAATGAATTCAATTACCGACCCGGCCACCCTGTTTAGCAAAACTGCAGCGCGCCCACTCAGTACTCCCTCTCGCTCCACTCCCCCACCCTCCTCAATGGACGCTCGCCCCTCTCTCGATTTGTGTCTCTCTCTACAATGGCTGCAGGACTGATCGCTCTCTGCTCTAACTTACCACCTCACCTTTTCAAATGTTTACGAACCATTTGTAAACCGAAATACAGTAATTTCCCATGGGTTGCTCCACAGTCACGAAAAGTTTTGTTGAATTTTTGCATATTCATCGTTCCCCTGTGCCTGGTTTCTGCCGAAATTGCACCGAGCGAGATGGCGCAGTGGTTAGCAAAAATTGGTTCAAATGGCTCTGAGCACTATGGGACTTAACATCTGAGGTCATCAGTCCCCTAGATTTAGGACTACTTAAACCTAACTAACCTAAGTACATCACACGCCCGTGCCCGAAGCAGGATTCGAACCTGCGACCGTAGCAGCAGCGCGGTTCCGGACTGAAGCGCCTAGAACCGCTCGGTCACAGGGGCCGGCAGTGGTTAGCACACTGGACTCACATTTTGGAGGCTGACGGTTCAGTCCCACGTCCGGCCATCCTGATTCAGGTTTTCAGTGATTTCCCTCAATCGCTTCAGGCAAATGGGGATGGTTCCTTTGAAAGGGCACAGCCGACTTCCTTCCCTAAGCCGATGAGGCCCATGACCTCGCAGAGTGGTCTCCTCCGCTAAAACAACCTACCAACCAATCTGCCGATATGACAAAATCCGGTGAACAGGAAAATATTCTTCAGCCAAGATCGCTTACTGTTTTTGTCTCATATCACAATTAACGATTTCGGCAGTCTTACTCTCACCATCGTATCTACGATGCTCCAAAGTAAAGCCATTAGAGAGAGAATTTATCACTATGTACAAAAGCACACATCAGTGATAAGCAATGCATCAACATTAATTTACATACCTACAGAAAATTCTTATTAACGTGCATACTTAACACCAATGCAATAACAACACTTTCCTCTCATAGAAATGGACACCGCATAGCTTTGCCAATCACGTAAACATTAACGTGTTGAAATATTAATTGAACCAAGTACGTGCCCAGGAGCCGAGGTGAACAAAATATGAAGTGCAGTCGCGGCTCATGCACATTAAAGGAAAAACTTACCTTACATGGGAAACATGGAAGGGTGTTGCAGCGCGGGTGGATCTCTGGTCTGTGAGGTCATACTTCGTTTGAGTCATCCACGCTGTGGTGTGCGGATCATGGTATACTGTATTATGCTTATGCGTGTTGTACCAGTTCACAATAGAGCTAGCAGTTTTTGGCTAAGTTACTATCTATATGGACGTCAAACACTCGGTGCTTCATATGGCACATTTTGGATCCCACGGTGTAATGATTCTCCAGTGCAGTTTTTGTAAGATTGTCAGTTAATCATTCTCCATCGTATTTCTGCAGCCGCGCGGGATTAGCCGAGCGGTCTGGGGCGCTGCAGTCATGGACTGTGCGGCTGGTCCCGGCGGAGGATTGAGTCCTCCCTCGGGCATGAGTGTGTGTGTTTGTCCTTAGGATTATTTTGGTTAAGTAGTGTGTAATCTTAGGAACTGATGACCTTAGCAGTTAAGTCCCATAAGATTTCACACACATTTGAACATTTTAGTATTTCTGTAAGAATGTCAAGTATCGATGTGCACACATACGAAAAATGCTGATCGTTCAAGTAACGGGCACATGTCTGGGGCAATGAATACATTATATGTTCTTGTTTATGTGCTTGACGAACCAACGTGGTATCTTTTCCTATGACAGGAGAGTGTTCTCATTCTATTGGTGGCGTACATGCATGTTGATAAAAATTTTCCGAAGGTATATACACTGTGCTTATGTACTGCTTATCATCGATATGTGGGTTTGGGCACAGTGATAAAGTCTCTTTTTAATGCTTTTACTTTTGGTAGGTTGTAGGTACGATGATGACGGCAAGAATCTGTTGATTTCAGTCACCGTCAAATAGTGAAAAATACTAAGCAATTTAGGCTTCAGAAGGTTTTCCTGTTCACAAATTACAGATCCCTCATTACGAACATGTGCATGCTCTGCCGAAACTGTTGAGAGCATTTTAGACACCGAAGAATGGTAAAAAGTAATTCGGACTGAGAGAACATAGTCGTTCTAGAAAACACACCACTTACACATCTTATAATTTTCCTCAAGTCTGTGTTGTCCATACCAATAAGGGGATATTGGCGTATACAAAGAAATGGCAGCATGAATGGTCAACTATTTTGTTTAACTCGCGGGACAGCTTCGCAGTTCGTGGCTGGCCGCACCAAACCAGTCAGAAGACTGATGATAAAAAAAGAAAGCTTCATGGAAATTCTGGAAAACGCTGATTAGTTTAATAACTGGTCCTACGTGAGGAATTTAGAAATATACTGCACCGTATACAATAAATTACAGTGTCACTACCTTAGAGACACATTCAAGCAGTCATTTATCCAATGCTCTATACGCAAATTCAAGAAGCATTTGGTACAAAGAGAAGTACATTCTTTCACGCACTTTGTTGTGTTGTAGATGTGGATATGGACGTAGACGTGGACATGTAAAGTACGAAACGAAATACAGGAAATAAAAAGAGAGGAACAATGTCTATGGAATGTAATAAAAATGAAACAGCGTAAGAAAGTAGTCACTTTTTTCCTGGAATGAGCAAACTATAGAAGGATGGGGGAAAAAGAGGGTGAAATACGGAAAACTAATTTTATACTGTTTTGGAACTAGTATTGTGACAGATTTTTGTTTCGTATTTCTTTCCCTTTCGTCTATGTCGTTTGTGTTAAATGAGTCATTTATACTTAGATATTGAATGATTTACATGTTTAGTTCCTGTTGTGTTTGTGCTATTCCCAATGATTAATATCTGTAA
Source organism: Schistocerca piceifrons (assembly GCF_021461385.2). Taxonomy (NCBI): domain Eukaryota; kingdom Metazoa; phylum Arthropoda; class Insecta; order Orthoptera; family Acrididae; genus Schistocerca; species Schistocerca piceifrons. The sequence continues at coordinate 243,306,808 of NC_060143.1, forward strand.
AAAATAAGAGGAATAGACAATTGAAGGAAGGTGACCGGAGAGAGACTACATGCAGAAACCTAAAGATGTCATGCACAGAAAGCAGATGCTGTAAATTATATGCTACAGTCATGTACAGTGTGTTTAGTTTGTTCTCTGAGATAGAGAAAAAAGTAACTGTTGGATGTAGCATAAATGCTGCACAAGGAAAATGTTGCACAAGGAGTGGGAGGTTAATATGTATAATCTGTTTAAGAAAGAATCAGACTCCCAAAGTTATGCATCGGGCATTGCACTCAGGTACCGGAAATTTACGATTGTGGGTAAATTGAAAGTAGGCCCACTTGGATATTCCTTCATATGGTGCTCCAGATTTAATTGCACTTTTCAGTAAATGCTGGTCATTCAAGACAGTCTGTCACAAAGAGGGCAAGTAATGATTTTGTTGTTGCCACACAAGTATTTATAAAAATTATCAATAATTCATAGCTTGCGTTGTACATCGTAGCTAGCGGTACGTTAAAAGACGCAATTTTTGGAACCAGTGTATTACATTTAGTGGTTGTAGTGAGAAATTAAGAGCTGAAAGACGAAACAAGCCGAGGGATCCTATATCACAAAAAATCTCAGCAGTCCTAGAGGAAGTTTTCAGATCCCTGAAATGGAAAATAGATGAGAAATGCATGTTGATGGGAAACATAGGAATAGTGAGTTTCTTGCTGAAAAGCGGAAACATCTGTTCTTAGGGCTGACATCAAGTGTAACAATACTAAGGGCGTATCGTTGTAACGGAAGTTATTTTAAGAGAGTTTAGTTTACTGAATTGACAAGAATAAACTTTGCTCAACGATTTAAATTACAGCATTAAGTGATTTTACTCAGTTGTTGAAAAGATAATTTATGTAAGACAATGGATGAAGTAAGTTACTTCTGGTTCAGAAATACGAACAACGAATTGGTGTTTGCGCAACTTAATCACAGGGAAAATAAAGACTATGTGTACCCGTATTGCACCTTTCGCTGTATTGGTACAGCTACATGATATATCGAAACTTCTTATGCAAATATCTTAATTCCCTTATGAATTAGAGTAAAGCACTCTAAAAAATTATAATTTTACTGCCGACGTTTGGACAGATCTCAGCATAAGGCTTTTGGGTTTTCCTCCTGCTTTATAGATATGTCTCAATCATCGGAAACATTCAATCATAAATTATTTGAACAACTAATCTCTTCTCTGCGTATTCCATCGTTCATTATGTTGCAGGATATCATGTTTTCATTAAATTCTTCAACACAATGAGCTATCAAGAATTCTAGTACAGTTCAGAGTTTTCTGAAAGACTTGTAACTAACAAAACGTTACTGAGAGAAGACTGTTCGGAAACGCATTATCATTGAAATCCTAATTTATTGAGGAACAGTGTTAAATCTAAAGAGCTTTACTTGATTTATTTAGTTTAGTTCTATTACAAAGTCTTAAATTCATTCTTCATACGTTTCTTAAATACTTGCCATCACTGTACCGCATATAATTTTGATGTTTGATTTATAGCATTTTTTATCTCTGTCCATGGTAATCTGTAGGATCTCTCATTCTTTTCATAACATCATGTAAAAAATGACTTGGCAAAATTCGTAATTCTCCGTCCTGTAAGTACCTGAAAATATTGACCGAACATTTACAAAAATAAGAAAACAAAACTTAAAAAAATCCTATTTATGTCTACTTTATAGCAAAATAGGTGAACAATGTACATACAGTATTAATTACACCAGTATGGTATCTTAAGTTGACTTACGCTCAATAAATTCTGCAGTAAGTATGTCTTGTTACTTTCGCATCCATATCGTACCGTCAGAAGCGCTACCAGATCAAGGCCTGTAAGAAATAAGATTGGAAATATAGGGCTGTAGAAAAATCATCAGTGATATTGACGGTTTGGTTATTTTGTAATAGTTTCAGTTACCTAATGGCAAACAGTTGTCTAGTTTGACGATTCATGGATTTGCTGTAACTGAAGGCTATTATATTGTTTTACCTCGAAAGAGCTGTACTATGTTCAACTATGTCTGCCAACTTTGGAATTCTTTTCCTACTGAAGCGTTTCATAGAGATCTAAAGCAGTTTCGATTTATTTACAAAATACCACTGTAAATTTCAGTAACTCAGATTTTCTGTTCATTTGGGTACCCTTATAGTATGACATAATAAATACCAAAGCGTGTGCAGCATGCATGTGTCAGGACACTCGTATGTTAAAGGCAGTTATTAAAATTGCAAGGGATCTTATAAATCATCCATAAGTTATAAAACAATTTCTTCTAGAACATCTAGAGCATAGAAGACCCGTTGAAAGGAATGGAGAGTGTACACAGCACAAAACAGATCGTAACGATAGAACAAAGTGGAAAACTGAGAATAGTTAAAAGATGAACAGCGTGTTGCTTACACATCAACACTAGGAACTACTCAAGAGTATAAGAAGTAAAAGAATTATCCTATCTAGGATGTAGGGTTACGTAGGATTGCAAAATCGAGTAAGATACCAAGGATCGTAAAGATGAAGAAAGCTTTCTTCAGGAAGAAAGCTCCACTGCTGTCAAGTGCGTATGTGTACCAGAAAGAAATTACTGATAATGTAGGTATTGAGCAAGCATTTTATGGAAGCGGAATGAAACCGATCGGAAATTAGAAGGAGAGTAAACTAGAAGCATTTGAAATGTACTGATGACTAAAAGTGTTCTAAATTAAGAGGATGTACAAAGCATTTGATTTATTTATCTCGTTAGTCAAAAAACTTTCGAAACAGGACTGATAAAAAGTAGAGAAAATCTAAGATGGTGTTTCTTATGCTTCAGGTATTCTACATTGTCTCACTCCAGTTAACAACGCGCAGAACGTTCATATAATCATGAGGAACTGTCAGAAAAGTTCTTCTTTGGGATGTTGTTCAACACGCTCATCACTGTGGCTTGAGTGTCGTGAAAGCTTCGACTCCTCGTGTTAACTTCTGCACTTTGTCCTTTTGTGGTAGGTTTCGTATTTGTAAAAGCTAGTCTCGTCACCTGTGATGATTCTTCCTTGAAGTGCACTGACCACGGTGACGTGCGCTTACGTTTTATTCAATGACCAGTACTATGAACAGAGGGATGGGGTTACGATGTGCAGCCCGTTGTCACCTTTATTGCCAGTTCTTTTTATGGAGGCTTCGAGTCAGTGGCACTGAAGGGTGCCTATTTTTTTCAGATACGTATATGCCACTTTTGTGCTTTTACCTCATGCCAGTAACAACTTAGACGGCTTTTTAGAACATGTAAGCTCACTCCATCTGAGTATCTGTTTCATGATGGATGTGGAAAAGGATGACTGTCGTCCGTAACAGTGAGGGCATTGGGTCATGCCGTGCGTGGGAAGCCATCTCACACAGATTAGTTTCTACAGACTGATATACAGCGTGAGTCACTAAATGTTGCCACCTAGAATACCCCCGAACGTATGATCGTATGTGAAAAGTTTGTGGACAAAAGTTGCATGGGACAACGGAGGACATAATATGACGTTGATGTTTAGTTGCTAGGTGGGTTCGCTTGAGAGTTATGAAGGTCAATCCATGATAATAAAATTGCAGCACTGCCCTGATAAAAATGATCATCACTTAGAACACTTTCTGTAAGTGGACGTTCATGCCAACTTTCTGACCTTCGTTGGCCATCAAAGACCTTACTGTTATAATTGGATTCGTCTCGATAGCCGGTATCAGAAAATAAGTACCAAACTATAGCATCCCTTTAAAAAGAAAAACAAAGATGATAAAATAATTGCAGCACTGCATTGATACCAATGGTCATCACTTCGAACACTATCTGTAAATGGACGTTCATGCCAACTTTTTGACCTTCATTGACCATCAAAGACCTTACTGTTACACATCATTGGATTCGTCTCGATAGCAGCTATCAGAAAATAAGTACCAAAATTTAGCATCCCATCTTTAAAAAATTAAATTAAAAAAAGTTTACCTACATATCTATGACGCGACCCCAACTAGCAACAAAAAAACCAACGTCATATTATGGCCCCCATTGTCCCATGCATTTGTCCCACAAACTTTTAAGCTACCATCATACTTTCAGAGTTAATCTAGGTGGCAATAGTTAGTGGCATCAGGGGTTTTTCGGCGGGTATTTCCATATAGATGGAGTCGTCTCAAACAAATAATGCTTGTTCGTCACATGTTTCAGGCGACGCCTAATTTAAACAGAAATTATCGATTTGTTTCTCTTTACAATCAAAATGACTTTTAAAACGAACTTCTACATTCACATTACTTAAACCCAAAACTCTAGCCGGTTATTAGTTTTATCTGTGTATATTATCAGGAGCAGTAAAACATGTAGAGCAACAACTCCAGCAGCCACTGAGAAGCGCAGATGGTTGGAGGTAGCGGGCAGCGTTGGGCAGTCCAGTCTCTGCTTGAGTACTGGTTACTCACACTGGTTTACTGCCCCTGCCGACGCATATCGGAGGTCATCAGCCCCTAGAACTTTAGAACTACTTATACCTAACCAACCTAAGGACATCACACACATCCATGCCCGAGGCAGGATTCCAACCCGCGACCGTAGCAGCAGCGCGGTTCCGGACTGAAGCTCCTAGAAGCGCTCGGCCACAGCGGCCGGCTAAACATATCTCACACGAGGCTAATTTAGGACCACTCTGTCGAGCGGGCACGTAAAATTCCCCTTTAACCTATATGTGCCCACAGGGCCGATAACGTGTATTGTAAAAAGACGAAAAAAAGATGGAGAAAAACGCCTGATAAAACGTAACGTACATTTACATGACAAATTTCAGAGTTTCATGAATAAAGATTTTTGGTTTTATGTTTCTTATCTACTTTAGTTTCTTATTTGATAGTAATGTTTAAAAATAGACACATTATCAAAGTCCTGGTAATAAGCACTGATTACACTAACATATGTTTTATTTTGATTATTCCTGTTCCACAATGTTGTGTGATCTGAGGTGTCCATGAAGCCACTTTCGGTCGACTGAAAAAACCTCTCTTCGGTACTCAAAAAAACAATTTGCTGTTATAGCTGCTTTCTGCTGTCACTTATAACTGACGTATGTGAAAACCAAAAAAATCTGCGTTAAAGAAAGTTCAGGACATATATGTGCTAAAACTCGTTTTGTTTGTAGGAAGAAGCACACCGCTGTTCTCCGTTGACACTGGGGTTCGCATGAAACGTGACATGAGGTGTTTGCATGGTCTGACTGCAAAAACACACTACAAAAAGGAAACTGTAAGTATCTGTAGAAACACCAAAGAAAATGGGCAAAACAGCTCTTAGGAGAGACACCAAGGTGTTTGTCTTAACCTGAGGCAACTAAATATCTCTAAAACGACTCATCGTACAAAAAAAATGTAGCAGGGGAAAAGTTATATTAGTAAAATGGACATCTGTGTTGCTACTGGTTACATAGCAACCACGCCTCCTTCATAGGAGAGGGCAACTTCGTATTATCAGACGGGAACCCCCATTTTGTATTGCATATTCGGTTGCCACGCCAAGAAACTTATTACTCAAACCAATGTTTTCCATTTGTGGTACTTGACGCTGCAATCGATAACTATTAAGTGTGCCCGTTTTTTGCAATTAAGAACCGACGCATTTGATTCTCCATTTACTTTAAGATGTACAGTATATTTTTATATTAATTATAAACGAAACACATATAACGCTAGTCTAATATTGTAGAATATTTCACCATTGTTCTGTGTTTCCCATTCATAATCTATAAAATATTCTACCGATAACTACGGAACAGTCAATCAATGTGGTTGATATTAATGTTCAACCGTTAGTTGACCTTTGGAAACGTGATAGTACATGTCGTTCAAGCAGTATGCACAGCAAACAGTAAAGGAACCACAGAAGGAATTTGGAAAAGCAATTAAAATTTAGGGGGACGAAATTAAAACTTTAAAAAAGACCGTAATTGGCCAGAGACATTGAAGGATTTGTAGGATCTGTTGAACAGAAAGAGAGTATTAGACGAGAAAATAAGATATCAGAAGCAGTAGATGAGTTTTGCTATACAGACTGTTAAATGATTGCCGATGACAGACTTAAATAGGATATAAATGTAGACTGCGGATAATAGATGATGCATCTCTAAAGCGTGCAGGTTAAGTCCTAGGTTTGGTTGCGGTAAGCAGGAGAAAACGGATGTAGGTTGTAGTAGTTATGCCCAGATCAGAAGCTTTAGACAAAACACTCAGGCACTGTGTGTTGCGTCAAAACTTTCTTCAGACCGAAGACAACAACAAAAAGAACAAGTTTGATCTAACAAAGAAATTTGAAAAACATTCAATCGAATGTAAGACACAAACTAGCTCCTGACTCGAGTTGTTCTAAGTAATATAGCCACTTACGTTCTCCAACGAAGATAGAACGCAGCTGAATACGCCTGTGAGTAAAAGCCCCGTTAATTCCAGAATGCGATTGTACTTGGGTTCGTTTGAGACCTGAAGAACAATCAATTATTGAAATAATCTAAACATGTAATTCAATTTTTTCAGTAATACTTTAAATGACCTACCCACTTACCTTCTCCAGCAGAACCACGAGTCCAGAAATAATCTCTTCCAGATTCACCTCCAGCACGTTTTGAAGCTGCAGACAAGATTATGACTCAACATTATACAATATTTTAAGCAGCAATTAGCTGTGAAACATGAGGACCTTCTAATCTTATCTCGTCAAGTCACTTTATTACTTAGGTGCATTAAGAGAAGATGTTTAAAGATGTTTCTTTCGTCTTTTGTGTGGGATTAGACATGTTGGATGTTATAAACATTGACAAAATTGACGTATACGATCCTACAGAGTTACGAAACAGAAGCATGGGCAAGGATTAAAATTAAGTAGAAGTACGTCAAAAGTAAGCCAGGTGGCGCTTCTGTTAGTCGGCAGGCAAATTTTCTCCATTGTTTGAGCAAATATTTTTCCATTTTGTTTTTGCAATGTGCAGAGGGAGACAGCCCACCACATACTGTTCATTACGTGTTAAATGCGACGCCCAGAATGTGTTGCAAGTGTTTCTTTATAATTACAAACCAAGTAATCTTTAATGTGGATTTTTACGCACCAACCAGTGCAACTGACAATATACAATGTAAAAATGAATTTCAGGTAATTCTCCAAAAGTCGTAAGAATTGTTGTGACACTTAGGAGAGACTTTCTTGTCTAATAATTTGCTGGCTTACATACAAATTGCGTGCATCTTAAAAAAATTAATATCTTTGTTCATAATCAAACTTTTTAATCAGAGCTGAAACCAATCTGCGTTAACGGAACAAAATGTTTAGCTTCAGAAGTTACATAGTATAGTTATCCATAGAAGTTAGTTCGATTTGTAATTTAATATCCTATTATTTTACTGTTTCCCTTGTTATAAAAAGATCTCATAGAGACGTACCACGAAGTTGGAACAGTTTGTGATACCATTTGTGTAATCTGAGCCTCAAAAGTTAAATAAAATTTTGGATTCGGGCACTATTTTTAATACTTCCGCTGAGGTAAAATGATCACTCTAGAAGAAGACAGAAGAAAAATCAAGACACGCTCGTAGAATTTGTCGACACAGATTAGGCGTTGGACAATGTACAATGGTGCACGATGTTTGAAATTCCGGGAAAAACAGTAGTAAGCTACAGGGAAAGGAGGGTAAAAATCCGTACGTAAGAAAGCCACTACTAGAAGACAACGAATTAAATGCTTGAATTAAGAGGGTTATAAGACAGGGATCCAATGTTTCGCCTCTACTACTCAATCTATACATCGAAGAAGCAAATACAGAGATAAAAGAAAGGTTCAAGTGGAGGAATGAAACCTCAGGGTAAGATTCGCTGATGGCATTGCTATTCTCAGCGAAAATAAAAATTTACAGAATTTGTAGAAAGGAGTGAACAGTCTAACGGGTACAGAATATGGATTGACAGTAAATCGGAAAAGGGAGAAGGGTAATGAGAAGTAGCAGATGTTGGAATAGCGAGGAAATTGACATCAAAAGTTGATCACGAAGAAGACGAAGTTAAGGAATTCTGCTGACTTGGAAGCAACATTACCAACAACGGGCGAAGCAAAGATGACCTAAAAAGCACAGTAACACAAAGAGGGCATTCCTGGCCAAGAGAAGTCTACTAGTATGAAACATAGGTTTTAATTTGAGGAAGAAACTTCTGAGAATGTCAGTATGGAGCACAGTCTTGTATTGTAGTGAAGCATGGACGGTAGTAAAACTGGACCTGAAGAGAATCTAACCGATGGACATTTGGTGCTAGAGAAGAATGATGAAAATTAGGTGAAATGATAAGATAAAAAGTGAGGAGATTCTCATCAGAATCGGTGAAAACAGGAAGTTTTTGGAAAAAAACAATGTCGACCAGTCTTGAAACGGTAAGTAGAAAAAGTAAAAGAATAAGAAGTAGAAGAATTTACTGTGACATCCGTCGGTGCGTTAATTTTAATGTAATTATATGAGTCAACTGCAGACAACACTCATTAAATTGTAGTGTGACATTGTGATCGGCAAATAAGCTATAATTTTTTGCACGGATTTTTATTACGACTTCTATGCGTTCCAGAAAGGAGAGTGAGATGGGATGATAGCATATGTGTTACGACATCAGGGTGCTAGTGGGAACCGTAGAGGGTAAAATAGGGGGAGACAGAGATTTGAATGCATGCAGCAAGTAGCAGAGGGCGTAAGATGCAATTGCTGCTGTGGGATGAAGAGGATAACGCAGGGGACGAATCGATGACGGGCCTCATCAATGCAGTCAAGTCTGATACCCCAAAAAGGCACTTTTTTAGTGAATTAATTACATTTTCTTGATTTTCCCTATCAATTTCATCTCAGCCTGACATCTGGTTTCTCAACATATGAGAGTTTCCGAAGCGAGATCAACCAGATATGATAGTGAAACAATTAGGAATGTTACCTGTTCATCAATCGACCTCGTAAATTTTGTTGCTACCTTAGGTCAGAGTAATGGTAAATGTCATGCTCTATAACAAGGACACTCGTTGTTCCTCTACGTACGTGACCTCTCAGTTCAGCAGTTTCGCCAACTGTGGTACCTACTAAGATGTCCAGTATGCTGAATGGTGACTGCTTCAGAAATCTACCCTACAATACCTTTGTTAATGAAGTATAGTTCTTGGGAAGAAAATAGTATCTTGACGTGGTTGGTACCTCTTCCTACAGCGGTCCTAAACGTATATTCCTACTACAATCTAAGAGACAAGTGAGTTCTGAGGTAGTTCCACCGTTTTGTCACATGGTCACTACCAAGCTGGTCCTAACAGCTAGCTGCCTAACATCAAAAGTACCCATACACTGATATCACCTTCCCCACACAAACGAACTGTCATCTAGGTGAGTGTCGTGTCGCAAAAGCCGTGAAACGCTGACACCACATGGAAACACACAGCTGTTGGGTTGTTTCCAGCTGAGTCCCTGTGACTACACGACATTCCGAATCCGTCATTTGCGGCACGACCTGCAAAGGGCCTTCACGTACACCGGACCACCTACAGAGGGCGGGTAAATCAGCAAGCGAGGTCCCTCATACAACGAACCTTTTGCTGCATCCGTCAACGTCACGGGCAGCCAATAAGGAAGGAGTGTACGTCAGCGACGATTACGGCATCTCGAGATTTGGATCACTTCAATTCCTAGACGTGGGATTCCACTGCCTGATCTACCCCCAGGGTGCAATCTACGCTTTGGACGAGCCCCTTGCTGTCTGCCTATCTGCCCGTCTGCCTGCCTGCCGGCCACCCACTATCTTGCGTCCGCCGCCGCTGCCACCCAGTGCTCGCCGCCATCCGCCGACTGTCTATCAGCCGCCGCCACCCAGTGCTCGTCGCCGCCTGGCGCTGTTGTCGTCAGTCCCTCCGTCCGTCCGCCTGGAGAACGCAGCCGCCGCCCAGTGCTCGCCGCCGCCTGCCGTCCATCTGCCGCCGTCCGATACATACCATCGTCGCCGTCCGTCCATCACCGTCCGTCCGTCATGAGCCTTCCCACCTTCACTGTCATTTACACTTCTCCCTATCCCACTTCCTGGAGTGCCGCCCCTGGCCTCCACCTATATATCTTAGGTCCCCTCCCCCCGCTCGCCCATTCCCCCATGTCCTCCCATGCTGTTTACCCCCACATCTACACCCTTCCCCCAGCCTCCACACTGGCAACAGCTCCTACTCCTGCCTCTGCCCACATTTACATCTCCACTGCTGCCTCTGCTGCCATCCCTTAGGTGATCAGCTTCCCCTCTCTCACACACCTGTCACATCAACATCTGCCTCCACTGCCCACATCATGTCACCCCAGGCCACAATTGCCACCACTGAATCAACTGCATTTCCCAGCACCTCCACTGCACCTACAGGATGTGCCGCCTGCCACCTCCCTATTCTCCTCGTCCCTATTCACTCCTCCCAGCCTACACTCACCAAAAAGCCCCAGAAGCACATCAATGCTGACTCTGCACCTACCACTTCCCACAAAACGTCATCGACTCCTGCTCGTCCTGACATCGTCCATGGATACCAATCCTCCTCCTGTCACCCTCACCCCAGCCCCCATCCTTGACACCCTCTTCCAGTCAACTCCAGACCCCAAGTTTCTGATGCCTATACCCTCACCATGGAGATACAAAAGTATGTCCCGGGTGCTCCCATTTCCCAACTGATTCCTTGCAGGGTCTCAGTCCTTATAGTCCCCCTCCCCTCCTTTCATATGGATCTCCTTCGTAAGCTCCCGTGCATCACGCTTGGCCCCCATCGGTCGCTGACTCCTCTTCCTCTCCTCGTCAGCCCCAGCCTCCTCATCACCCCCCCTCCCCACCTACACCAGTGTGATCACCAAACTCAGCCCAGTGATCACGGAGGATGAGGTGTTGGCTGAACTGTACTCACACCCCAAGCTGGAAATCTGCTCTGCCCACTGTATCCACAATGCCTCCAGTCCCACTTATTTCATGCGGGTCTTTTTGGAGTCCACCCCCTCCACTGACCATTTCCTCACCCAGGGTGTCCTCATTTTCCACCGCCATCATACTGCTGAATTCCCCAAATCTCCTCCCTAATCCTACCACTGCCAGTGCTGCCTCATTTATAATGATCACCTGAACCCCAGCTCTCCCAAGGCCTCCTATTTTCTCAAAAACTGCCCCAAACACAACACTCCTTCTTCCTTTAACTCCTGCAATCGCCCCATTGTACCTACTCCCACAAGTGTAAAGCTAAACCTCCTCCTGCTACCCCCAAGTTTCCTGTCCCTGTCCATCCCATCGATCCCCTTGTCTACCCCAGCAATTCCCTCTGTCTATCCCCCACAGCTGAAGACATCATGTTTCCTCACAATAGTCCTCCAAAACATGTACCCTTTCCAATGCCCCCACACCCTCCAACAGATCTCAATCGCCGCCCACTCTCTGTCATCTCAAAACCTTCGCCACTTACTCCCACAACCAAGCCCACCTTCACCAGCCTCAACATCCTAGTTGAAGCCTCTTCCCTCCCTTCTCTTCACCACCTCTCTTCCTTTCATGGCATAGCTTGAGTGTTGCATCCTCTACCAGAATGTACACTCCTTCCATACCAACAAATACCTACTCACAAACACCCTCTCCCACCACCAGGTAGACATCTTTCTCTTGAACAAAATCTTTCTCGAGCCACACTATACTATCCAATCTCCTTATCTCCTACCATGAACTGATATTCCTGGTACTCGAGAGCAGGGTGGAGTCTCCATCAGCTACCTAAAGCACATCCCCATCTGGCCACATCCCCTCCTCCATGACCCCACTGAACACCTTATCCTCAGTGTCTTCCTCCCCTCCATCACCATCATTTGTCCCACCAAATATGTCTGCAGACATCAACATTCATAGCCACTCCCCTGTCGCCCTTCAGCTATGGCATCAGTTCCTCCTAACAGTCCAAGGTGATCTTGTTCCCTTTCCCCAGCACACCTGCCCCAAAAGCAACACCACTTCCGTTGTCACTGCCTCAGCCAACCTCCTTGGGAATTTTGCCACTGACATCCTTGACGCTACAGGTAGCGATCACCTCCCTGTGAAGCACAGGGACTGGCGCCAGACCTGTATACTACTCTGTGCCACCCTTCCTATGAACTCATCCAAGTACTGGTCAGCCTTCCATCGCCTTACTGGGCCCCATTCCACACTCCATCACTCCCTTCTCCATAAAGACCGCCAGCTGGTGTGGCTGTGCAGTTCTAGCCGCTTCAGTCTGGAACCGCGTGACCACTACGGGGCATGGATGTGTGTGATGTCCTTAGGTTAGTTAGGTTTAAGTAATTCTAAGTTCTAGGGGACTGATGACCTCAGATGTTAAGTCCCATAGTGCTCAGAGCCATTTCTTTCCATAAAGACTGCCCCCTTCCGAATAACATCAGTAAGATCAACCATTTCACTTCCCACCTATCTGAGGTCCTCTCCATCCCTGATGATCTCCACTTTGATTATTCTGTTTTCCCCATTGTCATGGAACATGCCAATACCATGGTCGCTCCACTTGCTCCCAGTCTCCAGAACTTGGGACAGTTGTCCTCCTCCGTCATAAACACCCCATCACAGCACACAACATTAAACAGTGCAATATGACCCTGGTCATGACAGTGTCACCTACTGCCACCTCAGATAACGCTCCTTCTCCTTCCTGACGGCCTTTGCCCATTTTACAACGCCATCCTCTCTGCTGGCTTCTACCCCAACCCATGGAAAAATTCATGCATCCTCTTGTTCCTCAAACCTAACAAACCCCCTTCTGTCGCCTCTTCTTGTCATCCCATCTGCCTCACCTCCATCTTCAGTAAGGTCGAATCCATCCTCTCCCATTGTATCCATGACCACTTTAATCAACACCACCTCCTCCCCTTTAACCAGTGTGGATTCCAACCCTCCTTCTCCGCTGATGACCAACTCCTTAACTTCATACACCTTCTCTCCCTCCAACTTAACTCCTGTCGCTCTGCCATTTTTGTTTCCCTCGACCTCCATAATGCCTACATCCGCGTATGGCATCCCAGTATCCTCTTGAAACTCCAAACCTACGACCTGCCTATCAATTTTTTCTGTCTGGTCGCTTTGTTCCTCTCACTTCCTATGTCACCGTCCATGATACCAACTCCTGAATCTTTTATCCCACTGCTGGCATCCCCCAGGGCTCCGTCCTCTCCCCTCTCTCTATCTCCTGTACACCACAGATATGCCCAAGGCACCCCTACCTGTCCACCTCCTAGAATATGCTGCAATATTCTGATGACACTGCACACTCCAAACCAACCTTGACCATTTCACCACTTCGTGCAACCAGTGTTTCCTTCGTATCAACCTCTCTAAACCCCAAGAAATCATCATAGGCCACACCACCTGCTCCTTTGGTCTCCATGATTTCTACTTGGACATTTATGGACCTCACATCCAGCTCACTCCCACCCTGAAATACCTTGGCCTCACACTCAACCATCACCTCACCTGGACTCCTCAACTCCTGACCATTCTGCAGAAAGCCCATTCCCGCCTCTGCCTCCTGGAAATACTGTCAGGCAGAACATGGGGATTGCATCCTCACACCATCCTCCACTCCTACAAATCCATCTGCCCTATCCTCTGTTATCCCAGTATTGCCTGGATCTCCGCCCCCTCTGCTTTTATAAAGCCCTCCAAATCCTAGAACGCCATGTGCCCCACCTTTCCTTCTGTACCTGCCTTACTTCTCCCACACAACTCCTGTATGACTTCATCCCCTTCCCCCACTTCCTCCTTTTTCTCCAACATATCCACATCCTTTACATGGTCCGCAGCCTTGATCCCCCCCACCCCCTGGTTTCTTCCTTCCTCTCCACTCCCTGCCCACTGCCACGCCTGTATCGTTGTTCCCCCCCTCTCACCACTTGCACACCCTCCAACTCCTTCATCAGGGCAATTCCAAATACATCCCCCTCCCATATGTTAAATTTCGCTACGAAGACTTCATGATAGAAATCTGCGAAGGACAGTACTTCTACTTATGGCATGTATCTGTTAGAAAAATTCACCGATGATGAATGGTATCAGTCGAAATCGATTTGCAACAGGATAAATAAATCATGTTTCCACGACTGGTTGCTACATTCTTTATAATTTTATATTCCACGGTCGCTGCACAGAAAGGGAACCTTATGGAGCCCAACATTCAAAAGAGATTAAAGTCGCTAGGAGCGAGATCCAGGCTGTACAGACGATGATCAGACAAGTCTCAGTGAATTTCCTGTAAGAGTTATTTGGTGACATTCAGCACGTGAGTTCGGGTATTATCGTGGAAAAAAAAACACACCTTTTGACAGAAATCCTCGGCGCTTGTTCTGTATTGCACAACGCAATTTCTTAATGGTCTCGCAGTAATCACGTGCATTGATTGCTTTGCTTGTGGTAAGAAATCAATCAGAAAAATGCCTTTTCTGTCCCAAAAAACGGTGCACATGATTTTTCGAGGTGTCAAGATTTGCTTAGGCTTAACCTTCGTTGGGGATGAAGTGTTCCTCCATTCCACTGATGGCCGTTTTTTTTTCAGGGGTGTCGTACGATACCCAAATTTCATCCCCCGGGACTATCCGAGAAAGAAAACCATCGACGTCTTCATAGTAGCGTGTCAAAAACTGAAGTGCACTGCCTATCCGTTTATTTTTGTGTTGTCCAGTAAGAATTTTGGGTACCCAACTTGAGCAAAGCTTTCGAAATTTCAGTTTTCCAGTAACAATTTCATGAATTAGTGATCGTGAGATTTGCGGATCTTCCATAGCAAGGGCACTAATTGTAAACTTTTGCCGGCCGGTGTGGCCGTGCGGTTCTAGGCACTTCAGTCTGGAACCGCGTGACCGCTACTGTCGTAGGTTCGAATCCTGCCTCGGGATGGATGTGTGTGATGTCCTTAGGTTAGTTAGGTTTAAGTAGTTCTAAGTTCTAGCGGACTGATGACCACAAATGTTAAATCCCATTTGTAAACTTACGGTTGTGCTTAATCTTCTCTTCAATTGTGTGAACCCGTTCATCAGTAACCCCAGACGGGCGTACATTTCGTTCTTCATTGTGAACTTGATCATGTTCTTCATTGAACAGTCTGACCTATCTTCTAACCATGAATCGCTTATAGTGTTTTGTCCGTAAACCTCGCTAATTTGCCGATGAATTTCCTTTGGTTTAACTTCCTTTGCATTTAGAAAACGAATCACAGATCTAATTTAACACGCGGTGGCATTTTCAGTTACGGCTGACATTATAAAGAAGCACTACAAAGCACACGTCTGCAGCAGGGATCTGAAAATGGCGTACATGTCTTCTCCTTGAGTCAGAGTAACTGCTGCACATGCTCGGAACTGCGATCGTAGCGCTGCCGCGGCTAGAAATAGAAACGGAACTTACTTTGTGGACGACCCTCGTAACGTTGTGCTTATTGGACCTCCAATCTCACCAACATACACCAGGCCACATTCGCACCCGATTTCATAAACTCCGGCGGCATGAAACTTCTCATTTTAGCTTTCGTCGAACCCAGAATGCATTTTATTTTGTTGTTGCTTCGAAAAATCGTCTTAATACCTCCCCGATGGAGAATTTTGCCCAGACGCTCAGTAACCCCTCGTATCTGCATTTCGCTATTGCCCACCTTTGGCGCCATAGTTTTATGTATCATCCTCACGTCGTTGCCATTATCTCCATAAATGGACCAGAGGTGTGTAGTTCAGCTTTGAGACTGTGTTCATCGATGATCCTCTAAACTCTTAGTTAAAGCTTGCAAGGCCGATTTCTTCATCAACATCTACATGGATACTCTGTAAATCACATTTAAGTGCCTGGCAGAGGGTTCATCGAACCACCTTCACAATTCTATATTATTCCAATCTCGTATATCGTGCGGAAAGAACGAACACCTATATCTTTCCGTACGAGCTCTGAGTTCCCTTATTTTATCGTGGTGATCGTTCCTCCCTATGTAGGTCGGTGTCAACAAAATATTTTCGCATTCGGAAGAGAAAGTCAGTGATTGGAATTTCGTGAAAAGATTCCATCTCAATGAAAAACACCTTTCTTTTAATAATTTCCAACCCAAATCCTGTGTCATTTCTGTGACACTCTGTCCCATATTTCGCGATAATATAAAACGTGCTGCCTTTCTTTGAACTTTTTCGATGTACTCCGTCAGTCCTATCTGGTAAGGATCCCACATTGCGCAGCAGTACTCTAAAAGAGGACGGACAAGCGTAGTGTAGGCAGTCTCCTTAGTAGGTCTGTTACATTTTCTAAGTGTCCTGCCAATAAAACGCAGTCTTTGGTTAGCCTTCCCCACAAAATTTTCTATGTGTTTCTTCCAATTTAAGATGTTCGTAATTGTAATAACTAGGTATTTAGTTGAATTTACGGCTTTTAGATTAGACTGATTTATCGTGTAACCGACGTTTAACGAGTTCATTTTAGCACTCATGTGGATGACCTCACGCTTTCCGTTATTTAGTGTCACCTGCCACTTTTCGCACGATTCCGATATTTCTTCTAAATCGTTTTGATCTTCTGATGACTTTATTAGTCGATAAACGACAGCGTCATCTGAAAACAACTGAAGACGGCTGCTTAGATTGTCTCCCAAAATCGTTTATATAGATAAGGAACAGCAAAGGGCGTATAACAATACCTTTGGGAACGCCAGATATTACTTCAGTTTTACTCGATGAGTTTCCGTCAATTACTGCGAACTGTGACCTCTCTGGCAGGAAACTACAAATCCAGTCACATAACTGAACGATATTCCACAAG
Source organism: Schistocerca piceifrons (assembly GCF_021461385.2). Taxonomy (NCBI): domain Eukaryota; kingdom Metazoa; phylum Arthropoda; class Insecta; order Orthoptera; family Acrididae; genus Schistocerca; species Schistocerca piceifrons. The sequence continues at coordinate 243,323,683 of NC_060143.1, forward strand.
CAAGTAATTTCAATATGAGCCGCTTGTGTGGTACAGTATCAAAAGCCTTCCGCAAATCCAGGAATACGGAATCAATCTGAAAGCCCTTGTCAATAGCAGTCAGCACTTCATGTGAATAAAGAGCTAATTGTGTTTCACAGTACGACGTTTTCTAAACCCTTGTTGACTGTGTGTCAATAGACCGCTATCTTCCAGGTAATTCATAATGTTCGAAAACAATATATGTTCTAAAATTCTGCTGCATATCGACGTTAACGATATGGGCCTGTAATTTAGAGGATTATCCCTACTGCCTTTCCTGAATATTGGTGTGTCCTGTGCAACTTTCCAGTCCTTGGGTATGGATCTTTCGTCGAGCGAACGGTTGCATACGATTGTTAAGTATGGAGCTAATACATCAGCATACTCCGAAAGCCACCCAATTGGTATACAGTCTGGACCAGAAGACTTGCTTTTATTAGGTGATTAAAGTTGCTTCACTACTCCGAGTATATTTACTTCTACATTACTCATGTTGGCAGCTGTTCTCGATTCGAATTCTGGAATATTCATTTCGTCTTACTTTGTGAAGGCATTGCAGAATGCTGTGTTTAGTAACTCTGCTTTGGCAGCACTGTCTTCGATAGTATCTCCATTGCTATCGCACAGAGAAGGCACTGAATGTTTCTTGCTACTAACATACTTCACATACGACCAGAATCTCTTTGGATTTTCTGCCAGGTTTTGAGACAAAGTTTCGTTGTGGAAACTGTTATTAGCATCTCTCCTTGAAGTCCGTGCTAAATTTCGAGCTTCTGTAAAAGATCGCCAATCTTGGGGCTTTTGCGTCTGTTTAAATTTGGCATGTTTGTTTCGTTGTTTCTGCAACAGTTTTTTAACTCGTTTTGTATGCCAAGGAGGATCAGCTCAGTCGTTCGTTAATTTATTTGATATAAATCTCTCAATTGCTGCCGATACTATTTCTTTGGATTTAAGCCACATCTGGTCTACACTTATATTATTAATTTGGAATGAGTGGAGGTTGTCTCTCAGGAAGGCGTCAAGTGAATTTTTATCTGCTTTTTTAAATAGGTATATTTCTCGCTTATTTTTCGAGGATTTGGGGATTACAATATTCAGTCTCGCTACGACAACCCTGTGTTCACTAATCCCTATACCGGTTTTGATGCTCGTTATTAACTCAGTATTATATGTTGCTAAGAGATCAAGTGTGCTTTCACAAACGTTTACTATTCGCGTGGGCTCATGAACCAACTGCTCGAAATAATTTTCAGAGAATGCGTTTAGCTCAATTTCGGATGATATTTTATGGGTATCCCCGGAATTAAACATGTGTTTTCGCCAACATATAAAGCGTAAATTAAAGTGACTACCAACTATTATCGTATGAGTTGGGTACGTGTTTGAAATCAAACTCAAGTTTTCTTTGAGCCTTTCAGCAACTGTATCATCTGAATTGGGAGGTCGGTGAAAGGATCCAATTATTATTTTATTCCGGTTGTAAACAATGACCTCTGCCCATACTAACTCACAGGAAGTATCTACTTCAATTTCGCGACATGTTAAACTACTTCTGACAGCAACAAACACGCCACCGCCAACCGTGTTTAGCCTATCCTTTCGAAACACCGTTAGGTTCTTCGCAAAAATTTCAGCTGAGCTTATATCCGGCTTTATCCAGCTATCAGTGCCTATAACGATTTGAGCATCAGTGCTTTCTACTAGCGCTTGGAGCTCAGGTACTTTCCCAACACAGCTACGAAAATTTACAACTGTTATACCAATGGTTCCTTTATCTACGTTCTTCCTGGGTTCAGCCTGCTCCATTTGTGACTGAAGCCCTTCTTGTGTTTTCTCGAGACCCTCTAACCTAAAAAACCGCCCAGTCCATGCCACACAGCCCCTTCTACACGTGTAGCCGCCTCCTGCGTACAGTGGACACCTGACCTATTCACCGGATCCCGAAACCCAACCACCCTTTGGCGCAAGTCGAGGAATCTGTAGCCTACACGGTCGCAGAACCGTCTGAGCCTCTGATTCAGACCCTCCACTCGGCTCTGTGCCAGAGGTCCGCAATAAGTCCTGTCGACTATGATGCAAGTGGTCAGTTCTGCTTTCATCTTGCAAGCAACACTGACAGCCTTTACCACTTCTGTTAGCGGCTCGAAACCAGAGAGAATCTCTTCTGATCCAGAGTAACACTCATCATTGGTACCGACGTGAGCAACCACCTGCAGTTGGCTGCACCCTATGCTCTTCATGGCATCTGTGAGGACCCTTTCCACATATGGAATGACTCCACCCGGTATGCACAAGGAGTGCACATTGGTTTTCTTACCCTTCTTGTCAGCCAAGTCTCTAAGGGGCCCCATAACGCGCCTAACGTTGGAGCTCTCAACTACCAATAATCGCACCCTCTGACATTGCCCGGATCTTACAGGTTGTTTCCTCTGAAACGGGACAGGCGACAGCATCTGGCTCAGTGACAGTGTCAGCCACAGACAGCACTTGGAACCTGTTTGTCAGACAAACAGGGGAGGCCTTACGTGCGGCCGCTTGGGAAGTCTTTCGCCTCCTGCTTCGCCCTGGGGTGAACTCCCACTTGACCACAGGTGAGGGGTCAGCCCCAGTGCGAGCAGTAACTGGGTTGGCCATCTGTTAGGACCGATCAGAGGGCTCTGACGTGCTGGACGTCCGTTGATTCCCCACGGCCGGCCCACAACAGTGGTGCCCAGCCACTGCAGCCTCAGGCTGTGAAACCGAAGCCATCACAGCCTGAAGATGAGACCGAAGTGTCACCAACTCGGCTCGCATCCACATACAACAATCGCAGTCCCTGTCCATACTAAAGACCGTGGAAAACTAAACTATGCAATAAACGGACTATCGGCACGTACTGCGCAACTCTACTGTATACCCTGACGGAAACGCACGAACTGTGTCTAATAATAAGCAGATATTCAAAAACCTAAACTACAGAAGCACTCAGGTGAAACTAAATAATGTGCTCCTGATTAAGAACTTGCAATATGACACAAAAGCGGTTTACTTTCTGACGCCAACGAAAATGCTACAACTGTGGTTACTAGATATTAAATTTACACTCAGAAACTCAAGAAACCAAACTATTAATGCACACAAATGACTCAATAAAATACGCTCCTGGTTAGGAACTCGTAAATGACACAAAAGCGGTGACTTCCCTGTTCCTGTGTCTGTCTCGATCGGTAACTGCTGCCTGACTCTTTTGCGTACGATAATGGTGGGAGGATGCATGCAGGTACCTGCCAGTGTAGGTTGGCTTTCTGTAAATTCTGGTTCTAAGCTCCCCGTTAGGCAAGAAAACGCCAATTTCCGCCCATGTCAACACGCAATGCAAAGACCAATAAAAGAACACCTAATACCCGTCCTCCTCACCCTCAAATCCAACGACGGCACTCCTCCATAGTATATAAGTAACCAAACTGGTCGTCATTCAGCAGTTAGCAGTACATCCTGAGGAAGGCATCTTGAAACAGTCGCCGAAACGTCGCAATTTCATATTTGACAATACGGCATGAAACCCAAAAAAATTTTATTGACTAACATTATTATTGAAGAACACGCTGAAGCTTATTTACAGTAAAATATCTCTGTAGTAAGGGAAGAAGCAGAAAGAAGGTTTGGAGAATATAGCCTGGTGCTAAATGAGCAGGAAACATTGTGTAAGAGTTAACTTTTGAAACATAAGAATAAAAGTAATCAGTTAATTCCACTGAATTAGTGGGTTACAGTATCTAACAAACAGCTTGCACAAAATTTCTATATGTTTTGTTACTTAATTTAAGCAGGAGAAAACATGTTGAACCACAGTAAAAAAAGCTGCGCAAACATTTTTATGTCTTACGCATGCTTAGGGATTAATATAACATTCATATCATACTGTGTATATTGTATGTAAATGTTCATAGTCTGTTAGTCTGGACATGTCAGTGGAAATGGAAGTTTGAAAAACGATCATGTAAGATTGTGTGGAACAAGAAGAATGGATAGTGAAAGGGGTTACCAGTAGGTTATCGTGCAGAAACATGTTTAAAGAATTTAAATTTTTATCCCTTCCAACGTTGTATACGTACGTATGTATGTGTTACGCACAATGAGACAGGAAATATTCTTTCATTTCTGGAGTAACGGTTACTGCTAGTGTTTTACTGTCCCTGTTAATACATATCGATAATACGAATATTGAACTAGATTTACCTGGGACTTCTCTATCGAATGCGCACTCAGAGTCCCATTATAAAAATCATTTTGTCTGTAACGGAAAACAAACCGACGCTTCCTGTTGACAGTAGGCATCGCAAGAAAGACGTCATGAGCAATATCGTTTGGGCCGATTCCAGCTAGACAATGCAAAAATGAAGCTGCAGATATCCACCGAAACACCAGAGAAAAAGCACCTCATGACTCTTAGAAGAGGTACCCTGTATATATTAATAGTCGAAGCAATGAAGCCAGAATGCCTCCTGGAAGCGTGTCCGGCACGTGACGTGGTAAGAAAGTACCGGATCGTTATAAATGAAGCGTAGCTTCTCACAAAGGTGCAGTGTGGGCTATACTTCTCGTATGTCAGAGGGACTTGGTAGATATTCTAATTAGTTAACATAGAAGTGATTTACCCTGGAAAAGAAATTGTTACACTTTTTTGACAACAGATGCAAATCAGGCGCTGTGAAATCAAGAAATATGTATAGACATGTTTCCATTTATAACGGATTAGAAATGGGACGTGTGGAGAAAATGTGAAACAAGTGAAAAAACCATAACGTTCATTTTGCTATTAACCGCTGCTTACACAATTTGTTCAGTACGAGCACCATAGCCTCGACGAGATGCTGTACAGCGCCAGATTTGCACTTGGTGGCCAAAGTTAGAACTGAGAGTAAATCGGTTCTGCATTAACTCATTGGCATAACTACCAAGTTTCTTTGCAGTACGATAGTTATAATGCACAATGGACATCTGTGATTAGCTGCACTTTAATTATAACCACCGACATATAAGCAGAACAGAGGTGAACGGAGATTCATTCTATGGGAGATATAGGCTACAAATTGGGGAATCCATTGACATGAAGGACTCAGGCAATGAGGCAGATTGTTGCAATATATCAGCCTTCTGTTAACTGTTAACTGCGCGAGTGCTGTTGTCGTGGATATCTGTGGAAAGCGATTGAGAGATGGTGTAACCACAAGAAGGAGACAAGATGATGCAGAGTGACGACTCAAAAAACATAGTGAAGTTTAGGGGCTTATGCGGTCTGTAAAGAGGGATAGGCGATAGTCTGTGGCAGATCAGACGGCAGGGTACAATGCTAGTGCGGGCAGTAGAGTTGCTTCGGATGACACTGTTCAGCTTACTCTGGTATACGGGTGTATCCATAGCAGTCGATCAGTAGGTGTTCTTGCGTAGAGCCAACCTCATCGTTAATAACGACTGCAGTGGACACGGTATCATTGAGACCGTGGATCAGTGCGAAGATGTCACTTTTAAGCGTGAACGAATTTTCTTGTTACACAAGGATGATCGCGTCCGTATACTCCATCATCCAGGCGAAAGGTTCCTCGAAAGGTACATCGAGCCAAGGAGATAGGACGATGCAGACAGAGTTATTCTACGGGAAACATTCATCTGGGGTCCATGGGACCAGTGATAATAATCGAAGGCACCATAACAGCTGTAGTCTTAAGGAATATTATGGCTATTACCCGCCTCCCTCCATGCGCGGTGTCACCCTCAACTGTGTTGCCATCTTCCAGCAGGATAACTGTACGTGTCACAAGGCTAAAACTGTGCTACTCAGATTTGAAAAGCGTGATAGAGCTATTCACGTTCCTGTAAAAGACACAAAATGTGTATCAACAGGACATTGAAAACAGTGTCATGATGATCTCTTCCATGGTAAAAGATCCAGGATTAGTGGCCCATTCATATCTCCGGGAGGGGATTGTCAAAGGGGAGGTGACCGAGAGAAAAAGACTGAATAACCAGAGAAAGGGTAACAGTCTACTATTCGGAGCGTGGAATGTTAGAAGTCTGAATGTGGTGGGAAAGTAAGAAAATCTGAAAAGGAAAATGCAAAGGCTCAATCTAGATGTAATCGGGGTCAGCGAAGTGAAGTAAAGAAGATACGGGTTTCTGGTCAGACGAATATAGGGTAACATCAAAAGCAGCACAAAAGTGGATAACGGAGTTAGAATTCATTATGAACATGTATATAGGGCGGAGAGTGAGCTGCTGTGAACAGTACAGTGATAGGGTTGTTCTCATCAGAATCGACAGCAAACCAATACCAACAACGATATTTCACGTATACATGCCAATATGGCGATCAGCGGATGAAGAGATGGAGGAAGTACGTGAGGACACTGGTAATTCAGTATGTAAGTGGTAGTGTAAAGGGAGATGAAAATGTAACAATCATGGGAGATTGAAATGTGGTAGTAGGGCAACGAGTAAAAGAGAGGGACACGGGAGAACATGGGCTTGGTAGTAGGAATGAGAGAGGAGAACGTTCCGTAAAAACTTTCAAATGGAAATACCGAATTCTCTGATTGATAATCATCAAAAACAATCGATACTTGGAAAAGACCGGGTACACGGGAAGATTAGAGCTGGATTAAATCATTATCAGATATTTGACTGTAAATTGCACCCAGGTGCAGATATAGACTCAGATCACAATATAATGATGGCACGAAAGCTTAAGAGAAACGATCGAAACAGTCAATGAAAGAAGTGGTATACCGAAGTACGGAGAAACGACAAGACTAGTTTGTAGTTCGACAAGGATGTGGATACTGCGATGAGGTATATCGGAGTAGACAGTTCAGTAGAGTGGGAATGGACATCTCTGAAAACGACATTCACTAATGTTGGAGGGACAAACACAGACACAGGGGAGGTGACTGTGAAGAAACCTTGGGTAACAGATGCATTCTTCAATCTATCGAACGAAGAAGGATGTACAAAAATGTTCATTGAAAGGCAGTAATATAGCAGTGTAAATTCCTTAAGAATGATGTGAACAGTCAATGCAGGACAGCGAAGAAGGAGAGGCTGCAGGAGAGATGTGAAGGACTCGAAAAAGATACGTTCGTCGTGAGGACTGATTCGTCATACAGGGAAGTCCAAACAACCTTCGGTGAACTTAAAGGCAAGGTTAGGAACATAAAGAGTGGAACAGGAGTTCTGCTGTTAACCGGGAAAGAGTACGTTTCGGTCTTGTACGAGGGGGAGAGCTTGTCTGATGATACGTAAAAAGACGAAACTGGAGTCGACAGGGATGACATACGGGTCGATGAATAGACAGAATTTAAGAGAGCTTAGAAGACTTGCTATCGATTGAGGCAGAATAGGTACGAAGTGACAGACGACAACCATACGACTGTTCATGTTGGTGTGTAGAACCAATGAGACTGGCGACGTACCTTCAGACTTCGGAAAAATGTCATCCATACACATCCGAATATGGCGTGGGCAGAAAAATGTGATAACTATTGCACAATCAGCTTAACAGCTCAAGCATCCAAGCTGACGACAGGAATATTATACAGAAGAGTGGAGAAGATGATAGAGGCTCAGCTAGACGACGTTTAGTTAGGCTTTAGGAAAGGTAAAGGCATCAGGGAGGCAGTTTAGACGTTGCGTTTGATAATGGAAGGAAGGATAATGAAAAATGGTGCACGACATTTTATGGTAGTGGTTTCTAAACAGTAGGAATATCGTAAATGAAGAGAATGTAGATGTCGTGTTGTGATGCTGTAGAAGAATTTTGGAAAACTGATGGACTGATAAGGACTGAGGAATTTCTGCTCAGAATCAACGAAGGAAGGAACCTACGGAAATCTCTGACAACACGAAGGCACAGGACGATAGGACATATATTTTGGTGATTAGGGTTCAAAAATGGCTCTGAGCACATGGGACTTAACATCTGAGGTCATCAGTCCCCTACAACGTAGAACTACTTAAACCTAACTAACCTAAGGACATCACACACATCCATGCCCGAGGTAGGATTCGAACCTGCGACCGTAGCGGTCTCTCTGTTCCGGACTGAAGCACCTAGAACCGCTCGGCCACTCCGGCCGGCTGGTGGTTAGGAGCTAGAGGGAACAATAGAGGGTAAAAACTGAAGAAGCAGACAGAAATCTGAATACACTCAATAACTAACTGAGGAGCCAGTGTGCAATTGTAATTCGGAGATGAAGAGATTAGAATACGGGAGGAATTCGTAGCATTGACCCAGTAAAAATGCTGATGAACCACCCTCCCCACCAAAAGAAAAAGAGAAAAAGAAAATCTTTGCCTGTATCAACAGACTAATGTGTCGTAGACAGGAGTTTTCTTCAGGCTTGCAACACTGGTAAAATAATTTTAAAAAAAATAACAGTGCAGTTGACGACTGAAGTTTAGTTTGATGAAGATAGTCACGTTGGTGTCTTGGCTACCAAACAGACATGTTTTAAACTCCATGGAACACATGCATAATGTATTGGATCCACAGCACTAGAAAATGGTGTGGGAACACCTAGGGAACATGTGTCAACGCTTCCCACACAATCTACAGGCACGTAATTTTCGGAAACTGCGTGATCTGTGTGTACACATCACATGCCACATACCTCTGGAAACTAGCAATGATTTGTCGACTCCATGCGACGCAAAATCGATATTTTGTTGCTTTCCAAAGATAGGAAAACGTGGTATTTAGCACGTGGTCATAATGTTTTGCCTCATTGGTCAAGTATTGTATACAGTGTATTTCTACGAATAAAATGATCAAAATATGAATTATTGTTATTTGTAGAATGTAAACTTGTCAGTTGTGTGATTTACCTGTGGCAGTAGATAAAATTCCTTGTTTGTCACAATCTTGTCTAATCGTAATGACGCCATTTCGTATCATTAATCCAACAATGTTAGTCATTTTGATGTGCACATCTACACATGGCAGAGAATAATGTACAACTCCTAATTCACTTTATTTTGCCACATGGTTCTTACTGTTCGCGTTAAGATGACTGAAGATATAGGATTTTTGTCGCTATATAAGTAGCATTATTAATAAATGACATTATGGTTTTAATATGTTTTTGTAACGAAGTGCTGATGTCGTGTTTAGCTTACAGACCAAAAAGGTCTTTCTTGCCTATGTTTCATAACATCTTCCTTAACCCTAGGTTTTTAGTTCCTACACCATTTTCTAGAGTTGTGGATTCAATACATTATGCTTTGATGCAAAACGAAGTGTCTGCAACTACCAAAGATGTGCTGCTTGAAAATATGTACAGAGAATGTAAATCACAAAAAGAAGCTAATTGGTTATATGGAACATTAACGGTGTAGTGTCTCTCTTTTGTTATGGATTAAATACTTTGCTTCTCAACACCCCACTTTCACAAAGGGGTTCTCTATATTCTGGGTTTTCCAGTTGTTACAGAAAATTGCACAGTACTTTTTAACGGAGATTTATTTACCGTCACTGGATAAAATGTGTGACTGTTAGGTTTTCGATTAACTACTCCGGTAGTATCCATGGAAGGTGGCAAAGCAAAAAACAACTAATCTTTCAGTAGTGGCTGCTCAGCATCAGATTGTGGTGATGGTTGCCTGATTACGGACATTTCACGTCCAAGGGACTATCATCGTCTTTGTCATGAGAAAAACTTTTAGACATCTGGGTCATATTCATGTTTGTTTTCTTATCTGTTCTCCAGAAAAGTAGATTCTTTTTTCTCTAATTTCAAGCATTTATGATGTTCCGTGTGTCTGGAGCTTACAGATGTCGTATGTGAGTCAGGGTCCAGAAAGTTAGGTGGAGACCGTTAGACACTATGAACTATGAACTTCCAGTGAACTGTTCGATCAACAAATATGCCAGGAGAAACTGAAGAATCATGTAGGGCAAGTATTTGTTGTTACGTGATTATTTAATTACTTCTCCATGAACTATAGTCAAGTCGAGGAAAAAATAATTACTATGTTTGCTTACTATAGCCGTAAAACTAGTTTTCCACTTACTATGATAATGGAGATGTAGAAAATGTGCAGCGTAAGACAGAGGGCCACTTCCAGGTTTCCAATCAAGTCTTTCAGCAGGAGGAACATGGCCAGCAAGACAGGGTTGATCAGCGCGCTGTGCGGTCCACAGGAGACGCATTGCAGGTGTTTGCTGTAGTCTGGTGCAGCAGCTGCAGCAGGTGCCATGCCCACCAGGGTCAGGGCGGCAACCACGAGCAAACAGGTAGAGGCAGGGAGGGCCAGCATGCTGGCGGCCATGGTCAGAGTGCCTGGGGGCAAACAAGCACGCACTCCAGAGAGAAGCGTCGCAGCAGTAACCAAAGTAACATTGCTATAGATATCATCCTCAGCGAATTTGACATCAAGTGCTGCATTAAGGTTTTCTCCGGACTTTTCCAAGCTCGACGATTAAGCCGTACACATCCACGTTGCTCTTACACGTTTGCTAAACCATCCCTCCCCCTCTGTTTAGGTCGTCATCTCTATCATTTCTTATCTCTTTTAATCCAAAGTTTAACCTCCTCAGTGAATCTACAATCCATTCACATGTGTCGAAGACAATCACTTCGTCTTTATTACGGTCGTACTTACTTTTTTCAAATTAGCCTGACCAATTTCTTTGATTTCCTTTCTTTCCCAGTAATTTACCCCCACTTAAGTAATGGATCCACACGCTGCCAACCGCCTTCTTCCCAACAAGCAGCCTATCGTTTACTACCACTAAATTGCAGCACTCGCCTTTGTAATCGACAAATATCGAAGCTCATTTGTAAAACCAATATCTTATGTCATTGATGGTGTGACAATAACTCGCGCCATCTAAGTGAATATTGTTGTGTTATTATTGTTGTATGTTTTCAAATGTATGTGTTTCTAGCACTGAAGGTAATTAAGTGGTGCATTTTCTTTACAGCTGAAACAAGTCTTTTTCCTGCATCTTTGCTTATCTTTGCACTCGATTCATGTACTAATCTCCCCCATCCCTGAGCCGACCTCCTCCTCCCCCAGTCTGTCTTTCCATCTCACCTTCCCACCCATTTCTTTCCTCCACTTCGCCCCTGCTCTCTCCATCTCCTCCTTGCCCCCCCCCCCCTCTTTTTTTATTTTCTCCACCTGTTCTCTTGACTATATCTTCCTCTCCCTCCAGCCACCTGCTCTCTTCGGCCACCTCCACCTTCCCACTACCCTTTTACACCATCCACCTGCCTCCTGCCTCTCTGTCTCCTACACCTCTTTGTCCATCTCCCTCCACCTCTTTTTCAACATCTATTCCTCCCCCTCTCTCTGTCTGTCCCCTCTTTGGCCCACTCTCTGTCCATCCCCAATATCCCCACTCTCTGTTCATCTCCTCCTGTCCACATTTCCCTCCTCATTGCCTCCTGCCACTCTCCCTCTCACTTGCACTGTCCCTCGCCCCATCCCCCCCCCCCCCCATTCACTGCCAATTTCCTCCTGACCCCTCTCTTCCTAAACAGCCCCTCCTTCTCCCTATGTATGTAGCTCCATCTCCGCCTAGCTCTGTTCATTTCTACCTTCTACGCCAATCTCCTTCCCTACTATATGACCAACCCCTCTATCTTCAACCTCTCTCTTTACATAACGTCTTCATATCTCTCTGTCCACTTCCTCCTAACCCTATGTCCATCTACTCCTCACCAGTGGCTCCCCTCTACCCCCTCTACCCCCTCTACCTCCTCCTGCATCCATGCCAAGCACTTGCTAACCATGCCATCTGCATATGGATACTACACATAACAGTACAATGAAGAACATTGAAATTACTTCCACAACTGGAAAATTGCTTTTCACTCTTGACATGTAGGCTGCCCTGTGAAGGTGGTTGGATAATGTGGGTCGCTACTACTCTAACACAACACAGCTGTTGTGGTGAGCAGCCTTCATGCCTGGAGTTGGAAAACAGTTTCTAGGCCCTGACATGTAGGCTACCCACTGAAGCTAGTCGATAAGGCAGGATGATTATATTCTGACACAAAAAGCCTGTCATGTGGGGCGGCCTATAAGATGGAGGCCAAGAAACACATTTTTGAATGTACCTCTAGAGGAGTTAAACACCACAGAGCTGATAATCTTAACTTTCTGTTTGTGTGCCAGATTCCTTTGAAATCGATTCAGGGCTTTAGGAGGAGATCCCAGACATACAAACTTATGTCCTGCTTTATGTACATGCTTTCACTTTTCCCTGCAGATTCACCAGCGTATGTGTTTGAATCATTTACTGAGCACAGGTGCTTCTCCCTCTGCGTCCACTATTCATCCCTCTGCCTATGTACCTCATCCTCCCATATCTGTCGATTTCCTTCTCCCCACCCTCTTACTCTTCATATCCTCGTCCCCCCCCCACCTCTCTCTCTCTCTCTCTCTCTCTCTCTCTCTCTCTCTCTCTCTCTCTTTCTCTCTTTTTCCAATTCCTTCAGCACCTTTCTCTGGCAGTATCTTCCTCCCATCGATCTGACAATATCCTCCTCTCCCTCTTTCCATCTCTTCCACTATGTCTGTACATTTTCCACCTGCCTCATGCATCTCCTCTCCTCTCACTGTCCATTTTCCTCTTCCCCATGTTCCATTCATCCCATCCTTTATCCATATCAGCATGCCCCAGCCATACTCATTGGTACAGGTAGCCCAGAAATATAATGCAATTAAGCATTCAGATACTACTCTCACAACATGCCTGTCATGCAATACAAGCTACACATGAGTGCCTTAAAATCATTTATTTGCCCCTGACTTACACATCGACACGCAAAGCAGGCCAATAAAGCAGACTGACTCTACTTGAACACAACATCCCTACCATTCGAAACTATTTCTTGTTCCTGACATGGCGGCTGACTTGCATAGCAGGTTAATTTGGCAGGCTTATACCATTCCTGCATATTATGCCTGTCATGCAGGGTGGCCTATGAACCACTGGCTGGGGAACACACTTTTTCGTCTGTAGCTCTGCTACATTTATTTGTTGTTATATCTTTGCAATTTTCAAGCTGCTAGGTTAGTTTCGTTAACGCTGCCGTGCTATTAATCATGGCTGCTCTACTGTCTATTTGCACCAAAGATGAGCAACTTCAGTGTTCCGTTTTTTGTGGTCAGAAGGCGTATCAGGGGCCGAAATTCCTCGAAGACTTTCGGTACAGTACGGGAACAGTGTTTTGCTACAACTGGGTGTCTACGAATGAACTGAAAAATTCCGAAATGGCTGCACAAGTGTTACGCACGATGAACGAGCCGGACAACAGTTTACCGCCACAAATGAAGAAACCATTGAGCGTTCACGGGAAATGATTCTCTTAAACAGACGATTAACTATTGACGAAGTGGCACATCGTGTGCAAATTAGTCACAGTTCTGCCTACAAAATCATCCACAACAGCCTTGGGTTTCATAAAGTTTGAGCAAGATGGGTCCCAAAGCAACTCGCACAGTTGCATATACAAACGCACTTGGACAACTGCAAAAAACATTTGGAGCGCTATGGTAACGAAGGGGACAAATTCTTAGACAGGATCGTTACTGGTGACGAAACATGGATCCATCATAACGAGCTAGAGAGTAAACGGCATAGTATGGAAAGGAAACATTCATATTCGCCATGCAGGAAAACGTTCAAGATCCAACCGTTCGCAGGAAAACTGATGCTTACGGTTTTTTGGGACGCACAAGGTCCAGTACTGGAATATTATAGGGAAAGGGGCACAACAATAAACAGTGCACGTTACAGTGAGATGCTTACTGCCAGGCTGAAGCCTGCAATTCGAAGCAAACGCCGACGATTGCTGTCAAAAGGTGTTGTGCCGTTGCACTACCATGCCCGTCCGCATACTGCTGAAACTATCCAGAAACTCAAATTTTAAGTACCGGATCATCCTCCATGTAGTCCAGATCTTTCCCCTATTGACTATCACTTGTTTGGTCCACTCAAACAGGTATTAAGGTGCCGTCGATTTGCCTTGGACGAAGCAGTAAAAGAAGCGGTGCATTCCTGGCTCGCAGCTCGACTGAGAACCTTCTTTTATGAGGGCATCAGGACGACTGTACGACGACGGACCAAGTGCGTTGAAACGCAAGAAGACGATGTCGAAAAATAATGTTCTTGTAAGTTTCCTATTTGACTACAATAAAATTTTATAGTTACTTGGGAGATAATAATAGACTTAACCTCATTGTCATTTCACTGATTCTTGCATATGGAATGGAAAGTTAAAACTGTAATACTTAACAAGCAAGAGCTGAAGGGAAATCACTCTATGTATGGGAGATGTTGTTCCGTTGTTCACACAAGGGATAGGTCTGAGCGTACTGAATTTGTATACCAAGAGAACTTCAAGGAATCATTAACTAGCTATTGAAATGTGAACGTCCTGTAGCGGAAAGAGAAACAACCTTGTACCTAAATTCTCCAGAGGATGTTTGTTGGAAGTACTACTGGATACTGGAACATGTCGTAATATGGAATGCTCTAACATTTTAATAAATTCCTATGAAGAGTGAAGAGTGTGTAATATTTCGCAGCAGATCATCAGTTCCTGGCAATATACATATTCTTAAGACTTGTATCAGTGCATGAATCAGTCACTACACTGAAGTGCGAAAATACATTTGTAAAATTCAGTTTTCTTGTGATACAAGAACACCACTTACCTAAGCCACATAACCTGTGTTAAGGTCCTATTCCTGACACTTAAAATTTCTAACTATCTATAAACGTGCTGTTACGTGGGTTTTTGCTAACATGAATAATTAAAATTTTCATGGACATGTGTAAAGTCATTAAATCAGTGTGCACGATACTATAATTCGTAAACTGTTTAACATGACCAATAAAATTGCTGAAGATAGTAGGTTGAAATCCTCACACTGGCCAGAAATTGCTTCTCCTTAAATTAGTGTTACAAAATTTACAGCTTGATTTCCCCTTTTAATACAATGCTGTGTTTGGAAACCAAGTCAACAGTCCAAGTTTTTTAATGCTTTAGACGCCCTAGCGTGATTAGTTAACCGTGCAAGAAAGGTAACACTTATTCACTTGCATTTAGCGAAAGAGGTTTTGTTGGTTCCCACATCTGCGTGTTGCGTAGTACATGTGAATTTTTTCGAAGATTTCTGCATGAGCAGAACAACCTTGGTGATCGCCGACTAGGTACCTCTGAAGTAACCCTCACAACACAACCTTTCACAAATAGGGCACAAAACTTGCCTCCTGCATCTGACGGGGCTGCCGTCCGACTTTGTCATTTCACAGCGGATCCGTCAAATTATTCAGCATTTAAATTTTTCAGCCGATCATCCCTTACAGGAGAACTGAGATACTTGCATTGACTTCGTCGTGCTATCGCACTCTCTCTAAAGTGTTGCTTCCTGCCCCCTGGGAAACACCCGCTCTGCTGCAAAAATTGCACGCACTTGCGCTAGCACAGCAGGCTTCCACCACAGCTCATCTAATATCAGGAAACTGTTTTCACAAATTTTGAAATTAAATTGATTTCACCTGACTTATTAATTTGTGCAGTACCAGTACTCGAAACGGGATTTCATGCTTAACGTTAGCAGTCCAACAGTAACTTCGCTATTCGAGCACACCTTCAGGACCGACGCGAGCTTCCATATGTCACGCTTGTCCACGTCCTCTAATGCCGGAACATACATTATGTGACTCTCAACATACAGGGATATTCGATGTGATCGTCGTTTCAATCCGTCGAGGCAGGAAATTCTTATTACGTTGTTGCACAATGTCGATGTTAACAATTCCCGTTACACTATATTCCTTCAGACATACATAGAATTTAGGAGGATTAGGTAAAGACTGGTCTAGCATCTTCAGGCTGGGGAAGGTATCCTTCCTACAGACACCGTAAACTGGCTTGAGCATGCACAGTAGCTACAGAACGAACACTCAGGAAAAAATAAGCTAAATGTATTGGAGTTAACAAAAGCGTTAATATTATCAAGGAAGAAAGAGAAAATCACAAAATGAAGAACGTTTACACTGACAAATAGTATCCGTTCGATGTTGATAATGATTCTTAAGGAAAACCAATTACGGGAAATTCGCGAAGGTTCTTTACACGCCCTTAAACATTACCTAGTAATGAAATTTAAAGCCTTCTGGGTGTTGCACCACGTTATTTTATAAGGTAATTTAACTGTAAACTATAAAATCGACGTTTCAACAGTTTTATCAAGGCCTTTCTCAGGGAAAGACTGCTTTTCACAGAAGGAAAGGAACCTATATCTATTTCATACAGTGTAAATACACAAGGTATTTGGAACGTTATTGGACCTAAAACGTAATCGGAAGGTCATGAAGAAATTGAGAGCTTAGGAAGGAAGCGTGTCTTGGACTAACCGAGTTGTCAGAGATTGGCGACAAACTAAAGTCAGCGCTTTGCTTCTGATCGGCATGTTTTCTTCCTCGTGTGCGCAGAAAATGCACTGACAGTTAATCTATAGCCGTTTAGGCCTGGTGAGACTTTTGTCCCTCAGTCACTCATGCGACGTTGGACTGGGACAGAGAGCAGCCAGGACGTCGAAGGTTTGTAGGCATTATCGCTGTTAATGTTGCTGGCTTGCTTCGTATTTTCTGTTGGCTCGTTCACTACTTTTTCGCCAGGAATGGGTTTCCTGATTCATAATAGGTTGTCCATAGTCACGGTGGTGTTCCGCTATCGTCAATTCATTGCGCCGTGCTAATCGAAAATAGCGTTAACGCTGTGCAGTTCATGTGCTGGCCGTCCTCCCTCTCTCATCTGTTTTATTTTGTACGACTTCGAACACAGCTGTAAGTAGAGGTGAGCTACAGAGTGTTGCAGCAGCTGTCGTCATAGGAAAGCTGGACAGTAGCAGAAAGATTAACAAAAAGCTACGACAACAAAGTATGAAGACTCATTCCAAATAATGCAGCAAGAATTATAGTCCAGCTCATACAATAGCAACCAGGATGAGACTTACTGTAAGCACGAACGATGGTGTCATAGCGATGAGGCTCCAACTGAAAGCAGGTTGAGTGGCTGCCGTCACTCGTCCTATACCTTGGCGGCAGAAGGCCCTTGCAGTCCAGAGCCGGTGCAGGTGTGGCTCAGCACGCAAGCACCATTGGATCCTGCAGATCCCGCGTGACTGCTGTCGACGTGTATCGGAAACTTGCAATTTCGTTACCAACCGTAGAACACGAGTGGGGTGATATCAATACGTTATACCACATACGTAGGCAGCTCCACACTCTCATCGTTGTTCATATATTCCGGCAGTATTAAATTTGTTCACTTGATGGAACCTATCATGTTGTGGGTCCCGTCGCTAGTGCGGAAAATCGGTTTGAGACCACGCCAGCGGAGGAAGTTGCCTAGCCATTCTTTGATGCCATTTACTAATAGTATGTGTACTAAGGGAAGCTTATCGTCCTTGCCTTTTCCTCTTCTTTTATTCCAGTTGTCCTTGGCTTCCTTTCTTACAATGTTCTTATCATAACAGTTAGCACCCTCAGTTCTTTTTTGATATTATTGGTAAGCTTATCTGGTAAGCAAGAGCTGTGAGTGGTACAGAGCAGAATACTTCCGATCTCTGCATGCAGGTACCAATTAATGTGGGTTGGTTTTCAGTACACTTTCTGTCCCAGTCCACCACCGGCTGTTCTATATACCTCCACAAACAAAAATAGTAATACACCATTGTTTTTGGTTTAGTGCATGAACTGAATATTCTCGTGCAGGCTCTTTAAGTGCTGAACATAGATGCTAATCTCCGCTTCCCCGTATGCTCAGATGACGAATGGGTCGGAAGCGGAGTGGGGAAACCTCCTTGAGCATTTAAACAGCCAGCATGACAATATACGGTTCACGCACAATAACAATTAGACGCAGACAGGAAATGGATGGAAAAATTATTCTAAAGGTAATTACATCAAATGTCTTGATACTAAACTGTCCAGAAGTGTCAATCTCAAGAAGGATGATAGGAAACAGGCAGCAAAAGCAAATAAAGTGGTAGAGCGTTTAAGTGGTAGCATTTGGAAAAAGAAAACTTAAAGGGAAAAATGCAAATCGAAGAATATACGAAAGAATACTGAGAACAGTTACGGAATACACAGATCAGACAAAACATGAAACGTCAGAAACTATAAGGCTTTTCCCAACCGCGGAAATGAAAATTCTGTACATAATTGCAAGGGAGACCGGAAGAGACAGAGAGAGAAATGAAACTTAGTAAAAATGAGTGGGTACATACGAGAAGCTTGAATACAACTAACACATAGGATGGATGAATGGGAGAATTCACAAAACGCTCCAAATAAAGCACCAGCTGGTAAAATAAATATTGGATGTCCAAAGAAAAGATGAAGTGGCTGTCTGAAGGTATACCGAGGGGTACTGAAGGGAAGAAGGTTTAGCCTAGGAAGAAAGAAGAAGAGGAAGATGAAAATAAAGAAAGACGGTAGATACTTTAACAATTTCGGACATGGAGATATACAGGGTAAGTCACATAACGTTACCGCTGGATATATTTTGTAAACCACATCAAATACTGACGAACCGATTCCACAGACCGAGCGTGAGGAGAGGGGTTAGTGTAATTGTTTAATACAAACCATACAAAAATGCACGGAAGTATGTTTTTAACACAAACCTTCGTTTCTTTTTAATGGAACCCCGTTAGTTTTGTTAGCACATCTGAACATATAAACAAATACGTAATCAGTGCCGTGTGTTGCATTGTAAGATATTAATTACATCCAGAGATATTGCAACCTAAAGTTGACGCTTGAAACCTCCGACGTTCAGTTGCGTGTTGTAACAAACACGGGCCACGGTCGGCGAGCAGCACCTGCAGGGACATGTTGACGATGACGACTGTGTTTACGAGTGTGGCTGTAGTGCACTGTTGTGGTTTGGTCTAGCTGTCGCAGTGTCCGCATGTAGCACTTGCTGCTATTGTTATTCTGCATTCGTCTCCGCACGCAGACCAACTATAGTACACCGTGTTACCAGACGTCTGTGATAGTGTAGTGTTGTAGGAACTGTGCCCATGGTGTATACGAACTCTGAAAAGGCGGAGATGATACTCATCTATGGCGAGTGTCGACGAAATGCAGCTGAAGCCTGCAGGGTGTATGCAGAACGGTACCTGGACAGAGAGCATCCAACGTGCCGCACATTACAAAACATCTACCGCCAACTGTATGCAACAGGTATGGTCGTAGCACGCAAACGGGTCCGTAACAGACCCGTCACAGGAGAAGCGGGTGCAGTTGGTGTGTTAGCTGCTGTTGCCATGAACCCATACATGAGTACACGGGACATTGCGAGAGCCGGTGGACTGAGTCAAAGTAGTGTCATGCGCATACTGCATCGTCACCGCTTTTACCCGTTTCATGTGTCGCTACATCAGCAATTACATGGTGATGACTTTAATCATCGAGTGCAATTCTGTCAATGGGCATTAACAGAGAATGCGTAGCAGTTCTACCTGTTTACCGATGAAGCGGGTTTCACAAACCACGGGGCAGTGAATCTACGGAACATGCATTACTGGCCCGTGGACAACCCTCGCTGGCTTGGACAGGTAGAGCGACAGCGACCGTGGACTGTGAATGTATGGTGCGGAATCATTGGCGACCACCTCATTGGTCCTCACTTCATTGCAGCGGCCCAAACAGCTGCAACATACATCGCGTTTCTACAGAATGATTTGCCAACGTTGCTCGAAAATGTCGCACTGGAAACGCGTCGACGTATGTGGTATCAGCATGATGGTGCACCTGCACATTCCGCTATTAACACTAGGCTGACCCTTGACAGGATGTTCGACGGCCGTTTCATAGGACGTGGAGGACGCATAAATTGGCCAGCCCGTTCTTCTTATCTTACACCTCTGGACGTCTTTCTGTGGGGTACGTTAAAGGAGAATGTGTACCGTTATGTGCCTACAACCCCAGAGGATATGAAACAACGTATTGTGGCAGCCTGCGGTGACATTACACCAGATGTACTGCGGCGTGTACGACATTCATTACGCCAGAGGTTGCAATTGTGTGCAGCAAATGATGGCCACCACGTTGAACATCTATTGGCCTGACATGTCGGGACACACTCTATTCCACTCTGTAATTGAAAACGGAAACCACGTGTGTACGTGTACCTCACCCCTCATGGTAATGTACATGCGCGTCAGTGAAAAAGACCAATAAAAAGGTGTTAGCATGTGGACGTAATGTGCTGTTCCAGTCTCTTCTGTACCTAAGGTCCATCACCGTTCCCTTTGGATCCCAACGTAATTCGGTGCTCTCCGATACACACGATCGAACAGCGGAGGAGTGGTACTCAAGCGTCAACTTTAGGTTACAATATCTCCGGATGTAATTAACATTTTACAATGCAACAAACGGCACTGATTACGTACTTGTTTATATGTTCAGATGTGCTAACAAAACTAACGGGGTTCCATTTAAAAAAACGTAGGTTTGTGTTAAAAAACATACTTCCGTGCATTTTTTATGGCTTGTATTAACCAATTACACTAGCCCCTCTCCTCACGTTCGGTCTGTGGAATCGATTCGTCAGTATTTGATGTGGTTTACGAAATATATCCAGCGGTAATGTTAGGTGACTCACCATGTATAGAACCGCGGATGGTAGTGTGGAAAACAAAATCCTATGAAAGACAACCGACACGAAAGAGTACCAGCACGTAGAGAGCCACCATCACCCAGCTCAGAAGAATTTTGTTCTGCATACACTCACTGCCCTGGCCTAACGGCTATGTGTTACTAATATTATCAAAGAAGACCTGTGGGAACTACACCAGACATTTCTCACCAACGGTAAGGATAACAACATTATAACATAGGCAGCCAAGGACAACCGGAATAAAATAAGAGCAAAAGGCAAGGAAGAAAAAAGTTATGCTAGTGCATTTTCTGTATGTAAGGGGGTCAGAGAACGGCTAGGCAACGTCCTTCGCCCGGTGGGGTCTTAAACCGATTTTCCACAGCAGCCACACGATCCACGACATAGTGGGTTTCACGAAGGAGGCAGTGCACAAATGTGTTACTGCAGGAGTATTTGAACTACGATTTGAGTTTGTTCCAGGCAGCCCCCCTGCTGGCAAACGGTAGACCCTGTACTGGCAAAATAGTCGTGGACGCGGTAAGGCAAAATCTGAGGGACGACTGAAAATATTAAGCAGCCTGACAACATCAACAGAGAGGGCGGCTACAAACTTCCGACGTCCTGGCTGCCGGTTATCTCTGTCCATCAGACCGCGACTGGTCGCGGGGCAATCTAAACAAACAGCTACTGAGGAACTGTACGTGCATTTCCGTGCACACCATAGAAGAAATGTGCGCTCCAGAAGCCAAGCACTGCTTTTTAGACTGTCGCCAATCATAAACAAGCTGGACAGTCCACAAATACCTTTCTTCATACCCTCTCCATTTCGTCATGACTAGCCAATTATAATCTAAAGCCAATGAAGTTTCACAGATATAACGCAGTCACACAGATTATCTGCAGTAAAGAAAGGTACCTTTCCTGCTGTGAAAACCAGTCTTCCCCTGAGGATCGCCGTAATAACACGGTCGAAAGATCTGTTTTATAATTTATAATTAAAATACGTTGAACAGTAACGCGGTACAGTACCCAGAAGAACTTTAGTCATCGTGGCACGGGCCGCTGATGCCTACCGAGTTACGTCTGTACCCAGTAATGATGATTATCATTTGGTAATAAATTAACTTGAAAATCCCCATCTACAAATCAGCAAGGAATTACAAAGCATCGCTCGCGAAAATCTCAGTTTGCCGTTTTCTCGGACGATATCCTGCGAACAGTGGCTGACGGGCAACAGGACGATTCCATACTCCTGGATTTCCGGACAGCGGTTGACGCAGTTTTCCAACGCATACTGTTAACGAAGGTCCGAGCATGCGGAGTAGGTTCCCTGACATGTGAGTGGCTCCAAGACTTCTTATGTAACGTAACCCAGTACGTTGTTCTCGATGGCAAGTCTTGATTAGAGACAAGAATATCGTCAGGAGTGCAACGTTCTCTAGATAAGTGTGATGGCACCACTCTTCTTCTCTACATACGGAAGTGATCTGACGAATAAGATGAGCAGCAATCTAGGGCGGTTTTCTAATGACGCTGTAGTATACGGAAAAATGTCGTCGGTGAGTGACTGTTGAGGGAAACAGGGTGACAGATTTCTGCCTGGCATAAGGACTGGTCGCTTGTTCTAGTCTACGTGTAACGTTGTAAAATAATATGAAAAGTTTGGGAACGTTATTTCGGTAGTAGTGAAGGCGAATGGTTGACTGTGGTTTATTGGGGGAATTCTACAAATGTGTAGGTCATCTATAAATGAACTGGCCTATAGATCATTAGTGTAACCCATTCTTCAATACTGTTCGAGTTGTTGACATTTCCACCAACTCGGATTAAGAAAAGACATCGAAGATATTCAGGGATATGATGATAGATTTGTTGTCGCTTAATTGGATCAACACGTCAGTATTACAGCTATGTTTCGTGAACTCTGTTGGGAATACCTGAAGAATCGACGACGTTCTTTTCGCGAAACCCAGCTAACGAAACGTAGAGAACCGGCAACCGTAGGTGACTGCAGAATGATTGTACTGCCACTAACGTGCATCTCGCGTAATGGCTGCGAAGAAAAGCTAAGAGAATTTAGGGTTCGTAGGGAGGGATACAGACGGGCGTTTTTCCTCCCTCCACCGGCAAATGTAACACGAAAGGGGAAGACTAGAAGTGGCACAGGCACCCTCGTCCATGCACCGTATGGTGGCGTGTGGAGTGTATATGTAGTTATAGGTGTAGATGCTTCATAATGTAAAATACTCTGTTAAGTAAGTGAATAATGTAGTGACGGAAGCAAGTATGGCTGGCTTTTTGACATGCCACTACCTACAAATAGTTTCTCCGGTGGGTCACCAGCACAACTTCCCGGTCTACCTCCCTCTGTTGCAGTACTGGGACGTATCGTTTGTTCTATAGCTTCCTTATACTGCCCACATACGTAGTAACCAGGAGCAAAGCTGTTGGCTGGCATGATGACCGGTCATAACAGAGCATTACAGACCTCTTAATTCTAGTATCCTTTATAGTTCTCAGACTCATTATTGTTCGTTGTGGCGAGACGCGACATATCGAGTGTGGTCGATTGGGCGTAACCATTTTTTAATGGTTCGTCAAATTGCGGGCCTCTTCTCTGAGTGCGCTTCGGGAGCGTATAGGTGAAGAGGTGGCGGAATTTTCCAGGAGCAACGCTAGACGAGAGCGTACTAATAGCGTCTTATATTGGACGCCGAGAATGGTGAAAAATCGACCATATCTAGAATTACTGGGAATAATCAGTTGCTGGATCTGTTAGTCTGCGATAATACAAAATGTGCCATTGGAGCGGAAGTTCTTGTAGCAATTTCCTTGACCAAAAATATCAGAGCTACTCTTTTATTAAAATACGAATAATTTGGTAATTTAATAGAAACTTTATGTCTGCCAATCAAGAAACGGTTTCCCACCATGATGCTACGACCGACACGTTTGAAGCACTGATAATTGATATGGAGATATCTGCGTTATAGTAACAAAAATAAAATGCATTAAATGTTGTGGAGTGCTAATAGACATTGCTAACTGATTCACAAACAATTAAGAACTAACTGAATGTCGCAAAATTAATCGAAATCCTTCAAATCACCAGAATTACAACTTTCTCCCTCTTAAACCGAAAACATAAGGTGCTTAAAACTCTTCTTCAGTGGAGTCTGATATTCCTGGCGGTCTATTGAAGTGGCAGAAGCTTACTGATGCATCTCCCTCCTGGATAGACGACTTCGAATATGTCATTTCTGTGAGCAGCGCGACTCAATTACAGATAGATACATAAAATTCAACACAAAATTGTTAACCATGGAAGTTATCTGTAAATATTACAAGCGGAATCATTTTGGTTCGACATCATTTCTGTAAAAGAGGCGTTCAGACGGTCTGTGTAACATGTTAACTAACTAACTATGCCAAAGATCTCCAGATTTAATTAAGCGGCAGCATTGAAAATATCAATAAAGCCATCGTCCATAAGAATAACTCAGACCAATTGCATTGACGCCCTAGAAGAAGGGCAATTTTTTGCAGGATTCACAGCAAATTGGTTTATCCAATCAAATAATTTTGTTAATCAAGTAATAAATTAATTTACGAACTTTCAACATGCTCGGACAGCTGTGGGTCAGGAATTTACATTAATCAGTACAACGAAAAATCAGTCCAATATTAAAAATTTTACGTTTTTTTATTCACTCGATGACTAGTTCCGGGCCGAAAGCCATTTTCACTATTTATCTCTATGCGCTATAACTGTGCTTTGCACGTTTTGGACATGGTTTCCACATGTTCGGAAATACCATTTTTGACTATGTTAACGATGATTTGAAAATGGGTCTCGGCCCGAAACAAGTCATCGAGTGAATAAACAATGTAAAATTTACTACTTTGGACTGGACTTTGGTTATCCTGAGAAATTATTTTATTGTGGATTTCGCTAAAAGTTGCTTTTTCTTTAAATGATCCCAATGTCATATCAGAACATTTTGAGGAATTCGGGTCTCGTTTTGGATGAAAACCTCATATGGGTAGAAACTAATATCTCCAGATGCAGAAACACTCCTGCTTGTCTCTGTGACCATCAGAATTTTTCACATGACGTGGAACGTAAAATAGTGTAATCACTCATTCTGACGAACCTCCGTTATTGCGATGTAATTCAACAGTTCACGATCAGTGAAAACTTAAAACAGAACTAACCACGAATGCCTGTTTGCATTACATCTAGCACATCCATCTATTTCACTATTTCAGTGGATTACACGCCTAGTTAGGATGGTTCTGGTCAGTCAAGCTACAAAGTTATCGTACGCTTTATCTAATTCATGAGCTACTCAGAGTGCATGTTGTTTTCATATCTGAAATGAAGAGCCTGTCATAACATCACAGTCGCAAGATAAGGGGATACTTACCCAGTATGCCTTCCATTGTAAGCAGCTGGTGCTCATCCATAAATTAAAGATATTTGCAAACTCTTCTGTTACTGGTGTCTGACTCTGTAACAAGCTTCCACGACCTTTTGAATTTGCGAAGCGTCTCATAAATTTTCCTTAAGAAATTAAGAAATTTGGCCAGTTTCTGCCTTTCAAGCAGTAGCTAAGTCTTCTGTCTTCTCCCACATATGCTTATTTCAGTTTTAATTTCAAAAAGACACGCGACTCTCTTTCAACCCACTTGCTTGACTGTCTTCTACCATGTTTCTCCTTTTCTCTCTCTCCCACAAATCCTTCTTAGTCCATTAATGCCATTGGCGCCACTTTAAAACAGAAACCTGTAATTTCTATTTCTTATTCTTATTTCCATAAACTTACAAAAACTGTGCTTTTTTCTACTATAGCTGCTGCTGTTTCCATCATTTATGCAACAGTAATTTCTCAGAGTTGTATCTTCATCGTCATCATCATCATCATCATCATCATCATCAATTTCCTTACTGGGCACCTAAGGCCTACAGTAGTAAATGAAAGAAAAACTTCACTATGTAAGGAAAATAAATACTGCAGAATGGAAGAAACAATAAAGCAATACATTAGAAAAACTCAACAGAAAAGGAAAGGCGTCAGTCACAACGGAAGAGATACCTACGGCATGCTATAGTCCATCGCTTAGTTGTTAATTGGCTCTGAGCACTTTGGGACTTAACATTTGAGGTCATCAGTTCCCTAGAACTTAGAACTACTTAAACCTAACGAACCTAAGGACATCGCACACTTCCATGACCAAGACAGGGTTCCATACTACCACCGTAGCGGTCCGCGGTTCCAGACTGAAGCGCCTAGAACCGCTCGGTCACAGATGGCCGGCTCAGCCAGTATTAATGGGCGACAATGTTTAATACAAAATACACCTTCAGTGTTACTACAATCATATGTTGACAGATTTGGTGGACATGACTGTCAATTTGCTTGTAGCTGAGTGATATTACTTCAATAATTAAATAAAAAAATTTTCAAACGTTGTGGATGTTCGTTGACGGAAAAAAGTCGCAACACCAACGAGTTGTGCAAGATAAACGAAAGCTGGTAAGCGTGTTTCCACATGTGAAAGGTGATGTACACTTAACCTTTGAGATTGTACGTGGTGAGATGATGTTAGTCAAGAATGTCTTTTTAAGGCGGTAAATTCTTCATTATTAACACCTCACTGAGTTTGAACGACGTTGTGAAATAGGGATACAAGAAGCTGGATGTTCCTTTTGCGATATTGCAGAAGCACTTGGCAGGAACGCAGCTTCCAGACCCCCATTCAGGACCCCCATGAGGTACTACTGAGAGTGTAGACCATTGTGTTAGGCGTGTGGCTCTGGTGCATCGTACTGCATATGCAGCAGCAGTTTGAGCAGCGGTTTGCACCGTTGTGAAACAAAGAACTGGTACAAATCGGTTACTTCAAGGGCAGCTCCAAGCTAGACGCCATGTAGCGTGCATTCCACTGAACGCAAATCACCGCCGTTTACGACTTCAGTGGCGTCAAGCGAGAGATCGTTGGAGGGCAGGGTGGAGGTCTGTTATGTTTTCTGATGAAAACTGGTTCTGATCGGTGCCAGTTGTAGCCGTATTTTGATTATAAGGAGACCAGCTGAGTGCCTGCATCCAACTTGTCTGTGTGCTGGACAAACTTGACCATAACCTGTAGTTATGATCTGGAGTACGATTTCGAACGACAACAGTAGCACCCTCGTGCTTATCCCACGCATGCTGATTACAGATTTGTTCGTCAGTCTGGTGATTCCACGTCTGGTGCTGCCAGTCATGAACAGCATTCCAGCAGGTGTTTTCCAGCAGGATGACCCACATACCGCTGTTGTAACCCAACATACACTGTAGTGTATCGACATGTTGGCTTGACCTGCCACATCACCAGATCTGTCTCCGAGTGAGCACATATGGGACACAATCGAATGACAGCTATAGTGTCATCCATAAACAGCATTAACCGACCTTTTATTGGCCGACCAAGTGCCACAAGCATGGAACTGTTTCACACAAATTGACATCCCGGAGCTGTACAACATAACTCATGCACGTTTGTATGCTTGCACTGAACATTCTGACGGTTACACCGGTTGCTAGCGGCCCAGCGTTTCACATTTGCAGTGGCTTATCTCGCGTGTACATTAACCAGTCAGCTTGCAATGTTAATCACTTAAAAATGTTACTTAGACAGATGTTTTGCTGAGGTTTCATTACCCTACTTTAGTTACTTTTTCGCCTTGCACTTTTTTCCGTCTTTGTACTTTCAACATTGCAGCAAGTTGTCTTGGCGTTGACTTAGTACTTATCTACCGCATTTTTAAAATGTGACTACGCCTCTTCAGGCTGTTTTAGTTCTATTTCTAGACCATACCCTCTTAGAGAAATTATAGATTCAGGTACATCTTCTGAAGAAGGCTCAATTATTTGGGCTGAAACCGAGGTAAATGTTGGTTACATTACCGCAATCGAGGCTGATAGTTTCTTATATATTTTCCGTCTTTGTTTTTCATCCTAAGTCATTCTTTCTACAAGGAAATCAAACACATGCCAGCTGGTAAATACTCGAAAAGGAGCAACACGGACAGTAATTTTAGTTGCACGATAAATAAATTCATATATCTATTGATTTCACAATTGATTATAATCCAGATATCAAATTCATTGTTCTTCGTGTTAAGCCGCTTCATTTTGTAAGATACATTTTATGCAGTGATGCGGTACAACAACTAATCATCCCGTCACCGGCTGCGGAAGCCTCGCAGTTAAAAAAATTTCAAACACTGTAACAAGACAGTCAACACAAAATTAATTATCTCACTTCCGATGTCCGTCTACTTCGTGAGTACCAGCCTTCTCTCTAAAACACTATCGACATTCTAATATACTTAGATGACAAATTTTAAGTGTTGAGTCAACAGCTCGAGTTTACGAGATAGGTGGAACACTTAAAGACTGACTACAAACAAAATGGTTTACGTAGATTTCAAGCTTCCCGATACTAAGGTTGTAACAATGGGTACTTACTGCTGATTCTCTCACTCGCTCATCACCCTTCTCTGGACTCACGTCGTGGCTCCCTAAAAAAAATGTGTCTTCCAGTTCAGCAGGCCACGCTGTGTACCTGAAAGTACGTGACGGTATCGTGGGGCTCACTCTTGCAAACGATTCTGTTTCTCCACAGGTTTACTTTGTTGCCACGTTCAAGATTATTTCTCGTTCCTTAGTCACGTATAAGTTAGAAGTGTAACCCCACTACTCTGTGGAGCAAATATTTTAAAAGTAGATACGCTGCAAAATGTCACAGGCAGACTGACTGCACGTATTATGTAAGACTTTGTCTTGCCACTATTGTTAACCGTTGTGATATAGTAACGCAGTTTATTAAAATTAAAGAAAAGTTATACAAAACTTTTACTGGCTGGATCGCAACTTATGTTAGACAAAAGAAACATGATGACTAGAATCAGTTGTGTGTGATAATCATCTTTATATCGTTCAAATCGTAAGTGCAGTTGAATCTGCATTGAACATTATCAACAGCGAACATCGTGAAAAAACATGCATTCGTATTAAAGAAAAACAACAAGGCAAAAACAATGCTGATGTAAAAAGCATCATCAATGGCGAACCAAGTTCAACACGTAATCACGCGAGACGTAGTAAAAGAGAGGGGGGCGGGGCAGTTGAATAACTGTATGAGTTCTCCATTATGTACATCTGTTAAACAGGTAATACAGTCAGAAAGATTTATTCAACACTGACAAGAATTTAAAGCTGTTCTTTTGCATAAAGCTTTCTCATTGTATCACCTGTCTTACAAATGCACGTGCTTTTTTTTTTTTTTTGTTCATCAGTTTTCTGATGGTTTCATGCGGCCCGCCTGTGCCAGCTCTTCATGTTTGCTGGATTTATTCCAGTCTCTGTCATCCTCTACAGTTTTTACCCTCTGTAGCTCCCTCTATTGCCATGGAAGTTATTCCCTGATGTCTTAACAGATATCATTATGTTTCTTCTTCATCTCAGTGTCGTCCAGATATTTGACTGAGTGATATGGCGCAGTCGTTAGCACACGGGACTCGTATACGGAAGGACGACGATTCAACCCCCGTCCGGCCACCTGATTTAAGTTTTCCGTGATTTCCTAAAGTCGCTTCAGGCAAATGCCGGGATGGTTCCTTTGAAAGGGCACGGCCGACTTCTTTCCCCATCCTACCCTAATCATACGGGACCAATGACTTCCCTTTTTGGTCCCCTCCCCAAAATCAACCAACCAACCACATTTTCATTTCCTCTCCCATTCTGCGCAGAACCTCCTCATTCCTTAAAAGATCAATCCACCTAATTTTCAACACTCGTCTGTAGCACCACATCTCAAATGCTACTCTTCCATTCCGGTTTTCCCCACATGTTTCGCTACCATACAATGCTGTGCTCCAAACGTATGTTCTCAGAAATTTCTTCCTCAAATTAAGGCCTATGTTTGATATTAGTAGACTTTTCTTGGCCAGGAACGCCTTTTTTGCCAGTGCTAGTCAACTTTTGATGTCCTCCTTGCTCCGTCATTGACTATTTTGCTGCCTACGTAGCAGAAGCCCTTAATTTCATCTACTCCGTGACCATCAGTCCTGATATTAACTTTCTTGCTGTTCTCGTTTCAGCCACTTCTCATTACTTTCGTCTTCCTTCGGTTTACTTTTAATTCATATTCCGTACTCATGAGATTGTTCACTCCATTCAGCAAATCATGTAGTTCCTCTTCACTCTCACTCAGGACAGCAATGTCATCATCAAATCGTATCACTTATATCCTTTCACCTTTCTTTTTATATCCATCATTGGTTCTTAGATGTACAGGTTGAACAGCAGGGGCGGAAGATTACATCCATGTCTTTCACCCTTTTTAATCCGAGCACATCGTTCTTAGTTGTCTACTCTTATTATTCCCTCTCGGCTCTTGTACATCTTGTATATTATCCGCCTCTCCCTATAGCTTACCTCTACTTTTCTCAGAATTTAGAACATCTTGCATCATTTTGCTTTGTCGAATGCATTTTCAGGTCGACACAGCCCATGAACGCGTCTCGATTTTTCTTTACTGTTGATTCCGTTATCAACCGCAACGTCAGAATGGTCGCTGTTGTGACCTTACCTTTCCTAAAGCCAAACTGATAGTCTTCTCCATTATTCTGTGTATTATTCTCGGCAGCAGCTTGGATGCATTGGCTATTAAGCTGATTATGCGATAGTTCTTCCACTTATCAGCTCTTGTAGTCTTCAGAATTGTGTGGACGATATTTTTCTGAAAGTCAGATGCTGTGTCGCCAGACTCATACATTGTTCACACCAACGTGTATAGTCATTTTCTTGCCATGTCCCCCAATAATTTTAGAAATGTTGATGGAATGTTATTTAACCTGTTTATCTTATTTGATCCCATCTTCCCCAAAGATCTTTTAAATACTGATTCTAATACTGGATCCCCTACTTCTTTTAAATCGACTGCTGTTTCTTCTTCTGTCACACCAGACAAATCTTTCCCTTCATAGAGGCGAACAAGGTACTCTTTCCACTTATCCGCTCTTTCCTCTGCATTTAACAGTGGAATTCCCGTAGCAAATGGTTCAAATGGCTCTGAGCACTATGGGTCATAACATCTGAGGTTATGTCCCCTAAACTTAGAACTACTTAAACCTAACTAACCTAAGGACATCACACACATCCATGCCCGAGGCAGGATTCGAACCTGCGACAGTAGCAGCAGCGCGGTTCCGGACTGAAGCGCCTAGAACCGCTCGGCCACGACGTCCGGCTTCCCGTAGCACTCTTAATGTTACCACACTTGCTTTTAATTTCACCGAAGGTTGTTTTGACTTTCCTAGATGCTGAGTCAGTCTTTCCGACAGTCATTTCTTTTTCGATTTCTTCGTATTTTTCTTGCAGTCATCTCGTTTTAGCTTCCCTGCCCTTCCTGCTTGTTTCATTCCTCGGCAACTTGTATTTCTGAATTCCTGAAATTCCCAGAACAGGTTATACTTTATTCTTTCATCTATCAGCTGAAGTATTTCTTCTGTTACAAGTTTGTTTGCGTGACCATCCTCCGCAGCAAGTGCAGAAATACTTGTTTTGTAAATAAAACCGCCTTTTCTTGCTACACCGTAATTTACTTTTCCCAGACGCGTTTCGGCTTTTTATTGTGCTAAGGCATCTTGCGTGGAATCTATTTCGATACAGTTTTGTTACTTCCCGGTTATCAAACATTTCTCACAGTGTTTTTTTATGTAAATAAGTAATTTCTTACTCGTTTCTGTGATCTGAGTTTCCACTCATCACAGGAAACTGTGCATAATTACTTATTTACATAAAAAAACGATGTGAACTGTTTGATAAGGTAAAAATAACAAAACTGTGTAGTTACAGATCCCACTGCACTAAGGCATCTCCAGTGGGATCTACAACGACACAGCTTTCTTATTTTCTGGGAAAAGTAAATTAAGTTGCAGCAAGAAAAGGCCGTTTTATTCACGAAACAAGTACTTCTTCGGTTATCCATGATTTCTTCGTAGTTACCTTTTTTGTACCAACATTTTTCTTTCCATCTTCGGTGACTGCCCTTTTTAGATGTGTCCATTCCTCTTCAACTGAACTGCCCACAGAACTATTCCTTATTGCTGTATCTGTAGCCTAAGAGAACTTCAAGCGTATCTCGTCATTCCTTAGTATTGCTATATTCCCCTTCTTTGCGTACTGTTCTTCCTGACTATTCTCATAAAGTTCAGTCTACTCTTCAACACTAGTACATTGCGATCTGAGTCTATATCTGCTCCTTGGTACACCTTACAATCCGGTATCTGATTTTACAATCCAGTATCTGATTTCGGAATCTCTGTCTGACCATGATGTATCACCCAGCCTTTTCCATGTACCCCTCCTCCTCTTGTGGTTCGTTGGAAATGCATCTAATGGATAGTCTAAAATTGCATCAATTGTACAAATGCATATAATGGATAACTGATGTAGTAGGTTTAGATATGCAGCTGCCACCCCTCCCCCTCTCTTTTTTACCTCCGTGATTATGGATTACGACCAGACTCGCCACTGATGATGCTTTCAACATCAGTATTACCTTTGGTTGTTTTCTAATCCGGATGCATGTTTTCTGAAAGATGTTCGCTATTCATAATGGTGGGCTTCACAATAACACGACCGAAGAAGATAAAGCCCACAATTTCATACTAAAGCAAAACTGACGACATGATTTTTTGCATCAGCCTACATGGTAATTTCTCTTACCACTCTTTGTAACTGTGCTTCATGGAAATATTAATATGACTTGATGGTCTTGTAATCTAAATATTTGCGCATGCTGTAAATTATGTGGAAAAAGTAGTTGCTCTTGGAGAATTAACTACGTGAGATCGAGGATTATGCTTTCAGCAGCTCCAGTTGTTCGAACGCACGTTTCAGTATCATGCTATACTCATCACAGTAACCACTCATCCATTGCCCAAGTGTGAGGAATGCGAGGTCCTCGTTTCGAATGTCAGAACAATGATAACTGTTAACATTGTTCCTGATCGAACGCTGCGTTGTAGGTGTCATCTCTATTGACACAATGACGTAACCGTCTAAAGCTGGTCCTACCTGTCGTAATTAAGAA
This sequence comes from Schistocerca piceifrons, assembly GCF_021461385.2. NCBI lineage: Eukaryota > Metazoa > Arthropoda > Insecta > Orthoptera > Acrididae > Schistocerca > Schistocerca piceifrons. The sequence goes on from NC_060143.1 coordinate 243,356,520, forward strand.
ATTCTGACTCCTGCATTAATGAACTGAAAATTATCCCCTTTGTATGAAATTTGACACATGAATGAACAACGTAACATGGCTACAGTTGATAAAATATAAAGTGGAAAGCAAACTTAACTGAACGGAACGTGTTAAGGCACCTTCAATATAAATTAAAAGAAGATAATTCACAAGCAAGTTCTTCAACCGTCTTAAAACGACCTATCAATGTAAATTGCTTGTCTCCACGTATAATGACTCGTCCTCTGCAGATGTAATTGCACTTTGCACAACCTAATACCTAAAGACAAGAACATAACTGAAACGCAAAGACTCGATGTATTCATTGCTGAAGTAGGTTTCCTGAAGTTTTCTTCAACTAGCATTTGCCTTATTTTGTTGAAAATCTTAACTACTATAATTGTATAAAATTAAGATGAAGCTTAACGTTGTTTCAAAAACCTCCAATGTTTCTGGCCGATTTATCTGGAATTTTTACACAATGTTGTAATTAAAATTTGGACGGACATATATTATACATATTTCCAATACCTACAATATCTAAATTTGTACATAATATCTAATACGGAAACGATTTCAGCAAAAAGCGTGAAAAGATCTTGAGCGATTACTTCAAATATTTACACAGTTCTCTAAGAAACGTTCAGACCGAAACGTTGTAGCAGCAATCTCGAGAAGTTTTTGAGCGATTTACAAGAAGTTTGTACACGGTACTGTAGTGAGCCTTCAGACCGATATAAGTTAAAAATTTTTTTTAAACATCGCTGTAAAGATTTTCTATTGAATTCAACTATGAGGAGGAAAGTGATGGGCTGTGCTCTAAAAATGTGTGGTTTTATTGCCTTTCCCGCTGTCAGTTTTAACTACAAAACCCTTAAAGAAATTGTTTCTTCCTTATATGCTATTATTTTTCTCGTTTTTCAAACTTCTGTTTTGATATACACATCCCACTTATTGTGTCATGTACCAAAGCTTAAAATTTTACAAAAATTTTTCTGGGAGATCTGGTTTCTGGTCTACTCATAATGTGACGAAGGAAAGAGGTAATTATTTTCATTTATTATCTGTAATGAACTCCAGTTCGTTGCATACCATTTCATTTGGCACTATTTGTCATCGCCTGTATTTTTTATACTTCTTATTTATATGTACTATCTATTCTTCTCTCTACTTCTAGGATTTCGTTGTTTCTGTTTATCTGGGTGATTTCGAAAAGTGTTTCAAAACCGCATGTCACCTACGATTGAACCTTCGTTTTCTAAAGTTCAGGTTTAGTTTTCATCGATAGATATTTTTATTGTGTGTAGACCACGTTAATTTTTGAGCTTTTCTCATTTTGTTAGTTCGTTCTTGCCACGCAGGTTTCTTGTCCAAGTTGTATGTTATAAATACTCACAATTATTTAAATTGTTTCATTATTTTTAGTCTCCTGTTATTTACTGTTACAATATTGATTACAAGTGGATCTGCTACCATTATCGTAGTCTTTTCTATTGATACAGGAGTCCTGGTTTTGTGCCATATTTTGTGGACTTGTTATATGTTTTCTGAAACTTATTAGCTAGTAACGCTAAGTAATTTGTGAATCCAAAGCAATTTAAATGTAACAGATCTTTCTTGGTTCCAGTTCTTGCGTTTTTAGACTTTTCTTTGTACCATTCACTCATCATGTCCACATAAAACAGTTGTAACGGAATGGCCATAAGCCATCTACTTGTCTTCAACCTGTTTTAATCGTTTATGGCTCACATATTTATCCTCTGAACTTTAGTTTTGATGTCTGTCATTTTCATTAATTTGGGATGGAGACCGAAATTGTTAAGTATCTTGATCATTGAAGATCTGTGGATGCAATCTTAAGCTTTTTTAACGTCTACAAAAGCTAAGACTTGTAATTTTAATCCTTCTTATAAACAGTCTTAAACAAAAACTGTATACACAACAGGGTTCTGTTTGGTTACCTTCCTCGCAGTCGCTTTTAATAGAAAACAGGGAAGTTGTATTAGTGGGCTATCAGCTTACGATTAGACTACTACTACTACGGAATCTCAAGCGTCCAAAACTTGGTAATCCTACCACATCGTAGATTAGTAAAAATCCTGCCAGTCAAGCTACTAGCCTTACAAATATAGCAGGGGATGTCTCTCTAAAATCCTGTACACTGATGATCCTAACAGGTTTACCAGTTTCTTTTGAGAGATTTCAGCTGCGAATTAAGGTTTTGTATCCAGTAATAATAAACACGGCTCAAAGTCAGAAGAAGGGTGGAAGAGGAAATTACCAGATGTGGGTCAAGCAATTGGAGAGAGAGAGCAAAGCAGGACAAAAGAGAGACAAGATGGAGGAGGAGTTGGAGGGACAGGGGAGGGAGGAGATGGACAGAGAGAAGTGGGAGGAGGTGGCGGACACTGAGAAAGGTAAAGAGGAGGAGATGGAGAAAGAGAGGAGATAGGAAGAAACGGGCAGAAATATTGAGCAGAAGCAGATTACGAAGTATACTCAATTCGCATACTTTACTTAGTTATTTCGAAGCGTTGTCGAGTTCACTAGTTGTATATTAAAGAAAGGAATGCAATGTCTCCGGAAGGCAGTTTATTTTATGAACAAAGCCTAAATGAGTACATATGTCAGTGAGCTTGAGAATTCGTGGGATTTAAAAACAACTCAACGAAAAAATAATTCGTGAGAGATTTGAAATTAACTTCTGTTGTTATTTAGAAAACAGGCACGAAAATTGTGAACAGCAGGTACAGTTCTCATCTAACGGACCATGTGGGTGTATAGCACCACACATTCACAAAAAAGCAGAAAAATTATCCCATACACTTCAGCATCCCAAAAATACCACTTACACAGTGGAAAGAAACGTGAAAAACGGCATATATCCTGGGATGACTCACTGAAAAATAGATATTGGTCGTCACATATACAAACAAAGATGCGATCTGAACGAGGATTTCTCCTACTCGCATGGGTACACAAATGGTTGAAGTGGCTCTGAGCACTATGGGACTTAACCTCTGAGGTCATCAGTCCCCTATAACTTAGAACTACTTAAACCTAGCTAACCTTAGGACATCACACACATCCATGCCGGAGGTAGGATTCGAACCTGCGACCGTAGCGGTCACGTGGTTCAACACTGTAGCGCCTAGAACCGCTGGGCCACCGCGGCCGGCACATGGGTACATGTAATATGGAATTACACCAATGCAAAAAGCGCGATAATCAATAATCCTAGACGCAGCAGCTTAATAATCTGAATATAAAGTAAAACACAAAGAAAATCTGAAACCTTCACCAAGCAGTGCGATGACAACAGTGTACGGCACGGACAAAACAAAGAAGAACAGTGGAACAGAGTGTTTGGCAATGCACGCCATCGAACTAAATGTGAAACGCTGGACCATACAAAATTATTGGCTGACAACGTTTCTTGCTCAGAGTACGGGCTAAGGACATGCATAACTATACTCAAAGAGAAGACTTCTCTAGCTGACGAAATCAGGAACTATAAAGTGAGTCATCAGATTTGTTCGCAACTTGCACATTTTTACGGAGCATGAAGGATGTTTACAACAGATGGCTTCGTGTTTTACTTTTGCAGGAATAATTTGCTCGTCTAAATTGCCTTCAGTAATTACCATCAATCTATGCAGAGTGCTTAGGAAAATTAAAAAAGAAAAGAAAAGTTTCTTGCAGGGCCAGTATTGGCCACAACAAAGAAAAATATTATTAGCATGTATCCGGAAACTATTACGTGTTGCGATACAGTACTTGTGTAAAAATAGGTGCGGAAAATTAGGGAAAGAATAAAAATTGAGTGACACGATAACTAGCTAGTAATTTCCCCTGCAGTATCTATATAGGTTTAAAGTGATGTAAAATAAGGGGAAAGGTACTATTTGCTTTTCACATAAGATGGTTATAATTTTACCTAGAAACAGAAAGGCACCAAATCTGTTATATAGTATTACATTGTTTTTAAAAGATAATAGTAGTTCTTGTCCTTATGTTTTTTTGCTTTGTGTCTTATGTTCATACATAGTGGTAGTGAAGTACAAATGAGTATGAATGTGGTTCTGTAGTGCCAATAGACCACCTGCTATGTACGCCTGTTATCAAATGAAGAATGTAATGCACATGCATTCCACTGTAATTGCGCCTGTAAGTCATTTTAACAACGTATTAACCCGGAATTTGAATTAGACAGTCCTGTCCATACTCGGTTTATATTGTTGATAATTACTAGACCCATTATCACCCAAACATTCCAATGAACCTCCGATGACAACAATCATAATTACGATTTTTGATTAGTAAACGATCCGGTACGTTTCAGCTTCCCCAGGAGTCAGTGTAGCATGTGTGCTATATTACCTTTAGACTCCAGAGGTAGCAAGCAAAACTGAACGCAGCCTATGATGTATTCCTCTATTGAGATTAGATTAGACTACATTTACTTTCATTCTAATTGATCCATAGTGAGGAGGTCCTCCAGGATGTGGAACATGTCAGGAAAACAACAATACATGACAAATATTTACAACTAAAACAAATAAGCTAATGTACCATTCCACAGGTCCCAAGTGGAATGATCGTCATTTTTAATGAACACTACATGAAAGAATCATTTTACAAATACTAAAGCACTGAATTTAAAAAAAAGTTTATTAATTTATTCATAAGGTAATAAACGCGTAACACAGCTACTATAATACTCATTTACAATGAACAAATTATTGCACTGAAATGGTGCAGAAGTTAGAGTGTACTTACACATACACACACACACACACACACACACACACACTTATTTACAATGAACACATTAATGCACTGAAGTTGTGCAGAAGTTATATATATATACATGGTGAGTCACCTAACGTTACCGCTGGATATATTTCGTAAAACACATCAAATACTGACGAACCGATTCCACAGACCGAACGTGAGGAGAGGGGCTAGTGTAATTGTTTAATACAAACCATACAAAAATGCACGGTAGTATGTTTTTTAACACAAACCTAAGTTTTTTTAAATGGAACCCCGTTAATTTTGTTAGCTCGTCTGAACATATAAACAAATACGTATTCAGTGCCGTTTGTTGGATTGTAAAATGTTAATTACATCTGGAGATATTGTAACCTAAAGTTGACGCTTGAGTACCACTCCTCCGCTGTTCGATCGTGTGTATCGGGGAGCACCGAATTACGTAGGGATCCAAAGGGAACTGTGTTGAACTTTAGGTACAGAAGGAACTGGAACAGCACATTACGTCAACATGCTAACACCTTTTTATTGGTCTTTTTCACTGACGCGCATGTACATTACCATGAGGGGTGAGATACACGTATACACGGGGTTTCCGTTTTCAATTACGGAGTGGAATAGAGTGTGTCCCGACATGTCAGGCCAATAGATGTTCAATGTGGTGGCCATCATTTGCTGCACGCAATTGCAATCTCTGGCATAATGAATGTCGTACACGCCGCAATACATCTGGTTTAATTTCGCCGCAGGCTGCCACAATACGTTGTTTCATATCCTCTGGGGTTGTAGGCACATCATGGTACACATTCTCCTTTAACGTGCCCCACAGAAATAAGTCCAGAGGTCTAAGATCAGGAGAACGGGGTGGCAAATTTATGCGTCCTCCACGTCCTATGAATCGCCCGTCGAACATCCTGTCAAGGGTCAGCCTAGTGTTAATTGCGGAATGTGCAGGTGCACCATCGTGCTGATACCACATACGTCGACGCGTTTCCAGTGGGACATTTTCGAGCAACGTTGGCAGATCATTCTGTAGAAACGCGATGTATGTTGCAGTGCTCTCCGAAACACACGGTCGAACAGCGGAGGAGTGGTACTCAAGCGGCAACTTTAGGTTACAATATCTCCGGATGTAATTAACATTTTACAATGCAACAAACGGCACTGATTACGTATTTGTTTATATGTTCAGATGGGCTAACAAAACTAACGGGGTTCCATTTAAAAAAACGTAGGTTTGTGTTAAAAAACATACTTCCGTGCATTTTTGTATGGTTTGTATTAAACAATTACACTAGCCCCTCTCCTCACGTTCGGTCTGTGGAATCGGTTCGTCAGTATTTGATATGGTTTACGAAATATATCCAGCTGTAACGATAGGTGATTCACCCTATATATATATATATATATATATATATATATATATATATATATATATATATATAACAATCAGTTGGTTCTACTGAGAAATTCATCAATGGAGTAGAAGGAGTTGGCCACCAATAAATCCTTTAGGCTTATCTTAAACTGAATTTAATTATTTGTTAAGCTTTTTATGGCTGCTGGTAAGTTATTGAAAATGTGTGTTCCTGAATAATGCACACCTTTATGTACAAGAGAAAGTGACTTTAAATCGTTGTGAAGATTATTGTTGTTTCTAGTATTGATTCCATCAATTGAGCTGTTGGTTTGAAAAAGTGATATATTTTTAAAGACAAATTTTATTGATGAATAAATATATTGGGAAGCAGTAGTTAGTATCCCTAGCTCCCTAAACAGGCTTCTGCAGGATGTTCTTGAGTTGACACCACATATAACTCTTACTGCACGTTTTTGTGCCCGGAAAACTTTAGCATGGCTTGATGAATTACCCCAAAAAATAATCACCTATGACATTATGGAATGAAAGTAAGCATAGTATGCCAGCTTTTTTGCTAGACGAAAGGATGGTTTACTGCGATCTCACGTGACACGAGAAGAGCCCCCAACCCCTCAGCCAACTGTGTCATTGTAACAAGTTTTTGTTTCAGAGAAAGGTTTCAACTGGGTAAACGTCACGTAAAAAAAGTAAATAAAGTTTAGCCGCCCACGAAGTTACCACCTGAGGTGCGTTCGACATTTTCACAAGTGCTCCTCGTATCATTCAGTCTTTCCTATTGACAAGTCAGACATCGGAGGGCGGCATTTACTGCCAAAGCCGCCAAGGCAAAAGTTTACAACTGTTATATAGAGATAATCCTAGGCAAACATGGAACTTAACTGTCGTCGGCAAACGATAAAAATGATGTCGGCTCTGCAGAGCCACGATGTTTCATGGTTTTTTCTTTTTTTTTCTGTTCTAACTGAAGACATGCGTCGAAAACTTGGTCTCACCGCTAAGCGATAGTTATGGATAGGATACAGTAAGATACAGTACAAATGGTACGTTCATCGAGTCAGTGATGGAATTTGCAATTAACTGTAAATAATGTAAGCAAAAGAGTAAACAGCCGTGTGATTTTATTCCTATTGTCTTCTAAAGGTGGCTTCACCGAATCCAGGTTCCCTACTTCCAACTGTTCATAGGAGCATCCTTTATGTCCTGTTTAATTTTTTCTTCCTCTTACGCAAACACCATGCATAGACGTGGATAATAGTTCGTTATTGGAGATAAAATTTTGGTTTCGAAGAAAACTGAAGAGGATGCTTCGCTGGGACAGACAATTTTGTGTTCTTATTTATAGTTCATTTATAATGCTGAAAGGAATTTAGAAATTTTAGAAAGGACATCATTAACCTGGCCCTTTCTAAAACACTGCAGGACTGTGGCCACCAGTAAACGGAAAAGATTTAGGAGCAATTTCCGTAGTTAACAGAGTGAGTGGATTAGCACTAATCGTTAGCATCCTTTACAGACGTACCCTGCAGTGTGTGCTTCAGTCTCTTAGTGCAGAACTGGACTAATTCCACGTGCCTAGAGGCTCTCCTTCGTGATTTGATTTAGGGAACACAATATGTGAATGAATGAACCAATCAATCAAAAGTTAAAATTGGGTTGCAGCAGTGACTTTTCCCGCCTGCTTTGAGGCTAAAAACTGACTGAGTGAATAGTAAAAGTAAAAGTAAACAAGAAAAAATGAAATTTGGCACAAGAAAATAATGAATGCAGTCAACTAAAAATTACCAGGCAGCTACGTTACGTAAGGCGCTCCCCAAAACCAATCTCAAAATGCAGGCAAGATTGTGAAATTTGGTGTAGGGAAAGAAATAAGGGCTGTCGGAAGTGAAGTGCAGATACTTGGATTGACTAATATCCAATAAAATTCCTCGTGTGTATTGATAAAGCATTGTTTAGAAGCAACAATGCTAGGATTAAGATCATGCTCTTTGTAGGCCGTTCTAAGATATGTCTTTTATTAGAAACAGTTACTGAAATAGAATAACGCCCAATCTCCGAACTTCACGCGAAAAAAAGTGCAGCGAAATACAAACTATTAAACAAGGTCCACCAGATGTGAGGTTACTATATCTGTAACAATCTGCCATGTGGCTCAGGACATTATGTTAGCATGCGCCAAAGATTCTCCTAATAGCACTAGAATAGCCGGCAGTGCAAAAGCCCAAGCCTAGGGCAACAAAACATAAGCGTTGAACTCTGGCTTTAATGGTAATTTTCAGTAATTTCCATCATGTAAGTATACTATATTTCTTTCGTACTTAAGAACCGCTTATGGTAAATTATGTTTTACCTGTTAAATTTCCTACACAGAGTTCTGTGAGTCAAAGAATCTCGTATTCCTTGAACGTTTCCAGCTGTCACTATCAACCTGGACTGCAGGTCTCCATTGACAGTAAACAAAACACTGCTGCCATCCTGGGCATTACCATCATCGGCTATCTCACACCCTCAGTCACATAAAGGCTTTCTCCAGACTTTTCACGCCTCTATAATCGTAAGCTATTCACATTCATTTTACTACTGCATGTTTCACAGTCTTCCCACCTTCAGTTCTTGTCTCGAACAACGAAGAAACAGACAAAGTTTGCAAATTTCACTTTTATTTACTTGATGACTAGTTTCGGGTTGGACCCATTTTCAGATCGCGTGAAAGTTCATTGTTCTCGTGGAAACGGAATAGCCGCTGACAATACAAGTAAAGACAACGCACCACCACAGCCGTATGTCTAAGAAATTTGTTTGAGATGTCTAGTTTCATCGCAACACTTACGCCATCTTCAGTACCACTGCAAACCAAAAGGATACTTTCATTCCTTGCCCCATATATCGTAGAACCTATTAAATTCTAGATGTGGATTGCATACATCAAGAACGTGTACTCAACCAGTAAAATATACATCAGGAGTGTACACTGCACCGGTAGAGTATACACTCCAGGTGTATACAGTCCACGAAAACTAGTATTTTATGGGTTCTACGACAGGTAGGCCAAGTAATGAAATTAGTCTCTGGTTTGTAGTGAACCGGAAGATGACGTAAGTGTTGCGCCGAAACTAGTTGTTTGAAATAAATTTTTCAGGTGATACGGATTTGGTGGTGCGTTTTCCTTTGGTCACGTTCATATCACCCTACAGTACTAAAAACCAAAATTATAACCATGTACAACATAGCTATAACCAAATTATTAAGCACATGTCAAAAATACATAATTTATCATTTCAAGAAATATGTACCAGACTGTGAAAGTGGTATTTCCCAAATTATAAGAAACATGTCAAGATAACAAACATATACGTGTAACAAGGTATAAGCGAGCAATAACAGAGCATACAAATAGCTGATGGTGCACTCCCACTGCAGTAGGGAAACTCTGGGAAGGAGGCACCCTTTCACGAAACAGGAAATATTTTTTTACACTACCGGCCATTAAAATTGCTACACCACGAAGATGACGTGCTACAGACGCGAAATTTAACCGACAGGAAGAAGATGCTGTGACGTGCAAATGATTAGCTTTTCAGAGCATTAACACAAGGTTGGCGCTGGTGGCGACACCTACAACGTGCTGACATGAGGATAGTTTCCAACCCATTTATCATACACAAACAGCAGTTGACCTGCGATGCCTAGTGAAACGTTGTTGTGATGCCTCGTGTAAGGTGGAGAAATGCGCACCATCACGTTTCCAACTTTGATAAAGGTCGGATTGTAGCCTATCGCAATTGGTGTTTATCGTTTCGCGACATTGCTGCTCGCATTGGTTGAGATCCAATCACTGTTTGCAGAATATGGAATCGGTGGGTTCAGGAGGGTAACAGGGAACGCCGTGCTCAATCCCAAAGGCCTTGTATCACTAGCAGTCGAGATGACAGGCATCTTATCCGCATGGCTGTAACGGATCGTGCAGCCACGTCTCGATCCCTGAGTCAACAGATGGGGCCGTTTGCAAGACAACAACCATTTGCACGAACTGTTGGACGACGTCTGCAACAGCATGGACAATCAGCTCGGAGACCATCACTGCGGAAACAGACCGGAGCGCCTGCGATGGTGTACTCAACGACGAACGTGGGTGCACGAATGGCAAAACGTCAGTTTTTCAGATGAATCCAGGTTCTGTTTAAAGCATCATGATGGTCGCATCCGTGTTTGGCGACATCACAGTGAACGCACATTGGAAGCGTGTATTCGTCATCTCCATACTCGCGTATCACACAGAGTGATGGTATGGGGTGCCATTGGTTACACGTCTCGGTCACCTCTTGTTCGCATTGACGGCACTTTGAACAGTGGACGTTACATTTCAGATGTGTTACGACCCGTGTCTCTACCCTTCATTCGATTCCTGCGAAACCCTACATTTCAGCAGGATAATGCACGACCGCGTGTTGCAGGTCTTGTATTGGCCTTTCTGGATACAGAAAATGTTCGATTGCTGCCCTTGACAGCACATTTTCCAGATCTCTCACCAACTGAAAACGTCTTGTCAATGGTGGCCGAGCAACAGGCGCGTCACAATACGCCATTCGCTACTCTTGATAAACTGTGGTATCGTGTTCAGCTGCATGGGCAGCTGTACCTGTACACGCCATCCAAGCTCTGTTTGAGTCAATGCTCAGGCGTATCAAGGCCGTTATTACGGCCGGAGGTGGTGGTTCTGGGTACTGATTTCTCAGGATCTATGCACCCAAATTGCGTGAAAATGTAATCACATGTCAGTTCTAGTATAATATATTTGTCCAATGAATACCCGTTTATCATCTGCATTTCTTCTTGGTGTAGCAATTTTAATGGCCAGTAGTGTATTTATCGCAATTTTATCTAATCATCAAGAATACATCTGTTAATACAATAACATTACAAATCAACAGTAACATTAATACTTTTTAAAATTTACACCAAAAGCTGTGAAATACTTAATATCATTGGAACGTAAAGTACAGCAGTGGCACATACGGCATACGGTGCGTGTGACAAAGTAATATGCTATGGAGGTTCGTAAAAACAATTAAATGTCGACAAAGAATATAAATAACACGATATTAGTATTCGGTGATATTAAATATTTTACTGTTTTTGGTGAATGGTTCAAAAGTGTTAATTTTATTGTTGCTTGTAGTGTTATCGTATTACCATTGTATATTTGATGATTGGAGATTACCGTAATAAATAAAATATTTCCTCTATCCTCATAGGACGCCTCCTTCCCGAAGTTTCCTTACGGCCACGGGAGGAGTAGACCATCAGCTATTTCTTAACTGATCATTTGCACTGTCTTGAAATGACCCTTATATTTTGGGAAATACGATTTTCGTTGTGCGTTGGTATTTCATGAAACGATACGTTTTGCATTTTTGAGGTGCGCATAATAATTTGATAATAGCTGTATTGTACATGATTGTAAGCTTGATTTTCTGTCCCGTAGGGAGATTTGAAATTGAGGAAAAGGAAACGCATCATCAGAGCCGTATTGTTTAAGAAACTGATGTGAAAATGAGTCGCTGTCCGAAACTAGTTACCAAGTAAATAAAAGTGAAGTTTGCAACTTCGGCTTTTCTCCGTTGTATTGATTAACGCAAGTTGCTGTCCTGCAATTACTCCAGCATACTGCAAGTTCGTATCACCTGGATGTTTTATTACGTCTGAAAAAAACTTCTAGAGAAGATCTTACATCCATTGCTCTCGTTACGTGTGTCACCCATCTCCACATCTTTTTCATTACGGTCATAACTAGATCTATCTCTCCACTCTGTAGTCAGATGCACTGTTTATTTTCTAGGGTTTTCAGATAATTCCCAAAATTCATTTATGTATTGCTCGCTTAACAACCTTGACGTTTGCTACATCTACATCTATACTCCACAAACCAACCTACGGTGAGTGTCGGAGGGTACTTTGTGTACAAATCTCATTTCCTGTTCCAGTCGGGAATACTTCGCGAGCAGTAACTATATTGGTTTAACTCCTGTGGGTTCTAATCTCTCTAATTTCACGTTCATGGTCTTTTCGCGAGATGTACTTAGGAGGACGCAGTATACAAACTGATTCTTCTGAGAAGATACACTCTCAGATTTTCCAAATCTCACCGTGATGCAAAATGCATCTTTTGCAGTGTCTGGCACTGAAGTTGGCTAAGCATGTCCGCGTAAGTTTTGCAATTGCGTTGCACTTTTTTGGATCTTTACTGTTTCTTCCATGAATCCTATCTGGTATTGATTTCAGATCGACGAGCAGTATTAAGGCTTCGTGAGCTACTTCATTTGAGACCGAGTTACACTTCATATAGATTCTTCCAATGACTCTCTGCCTGGCTTCCATCTCACTTGCCATTACCTTTCTCTAGTCGTTAATTGAGGATCAACTGCCACCCCCTGCACCAAGTGACGTTTCTCTGCATGTCTCCCTGTATTTCGCTACATTTATCTACTGTTGCTACTTCCCTGTATATAAAAGCATCATCCGCAAAAAGCCTTATGGAAATTCGACGTCATCTGTTGGTCATCCGTACATGTTGTGGAAAGTATTGATCCGATAACACTCTTACGGAGTACGCCCTAAGTTACTTTTACATAGGAAGATTCCTCTCAGTCCAAAGAATGGTTTGAGGCAGCTTTCTGTGCTACTCTATATTGTGCAAGGGTCTTGGCCTCCGGGTACCTATTGCAACCTACATCATTCCTAATCTGCTTATCCCCACGCTTCCCTCCAATATCAAATTAGTAATCCTCTTATACCCCAGAAAGTGTCCTACCAACCGATCCCTCTTTCTATTCAGGTTGTGCCACAAAATTCTCTTATCTTCAGTTCCCTTCAGCAGCTTCTCACTTAAATCTACATTCGATGTTAACAAATTTATCTTCTTCAGAAACACTTTTCTTGCCGTTGCCAGACTATATTTTATACCCTCCCTATTTCGATCACCAGCAGTGATTTTGCTTCTCAAATACCAAAACTCGTCCACTACTTTATCTCATTTCCTAATCTCATGCCTTCATCATCACATGATTGAATTCGACTACATTCCATTATCCTCGTTTTGCTTTTGTTCATGTTCATCTCATGTCCTCCTTTCAAGACGCTGCCCATTCCGTTCAACTTCTCTTCCAGGTCCTTTGCTGTCTCTGACAGAATTACAATGACATCGGCAAACCTCAGTGTTTTTATTTCTTCTCCCTGCTCTTTAGTCCTACTCCAAAACTCACTTTCTTCTCAACCACTGCTTTCCTTTCGTGCCCAGCGAGCTAAATTTACCCCTGAAACCTTCATAATTTGAAAGAGAGTATTCCAGTCTATATTGTCAAAAGCTTTCTATAAGGGTAGAAATCCTATAAACGCAAGTTTGCCTTTCATGACCCTATGTTCTAAGATGAGTGATAGGGTCAGTGTCGCCTCGCGTGTTCTTACATTCTATGGATGCAAACTGATCTTCCCCGAGGTCGGCTTCTACCAGTATTTCCATTCGTTTGTAAAGAGTTCATGTTAGTATTTTGCAAACGTGGCTTATTAAACGATAGGTCGGGAATTTTCGCACCTCTAAATACCCGATTTCTTTAGAACTGGAATTATTATGTTCTTCTTGAAGTCTGAGGATATTTCGCCCGTCTCATACATAATGCTCATCAGATGGAAGAGTTTCATCTTGGCTGGCCCTCCCAAGACTGTCTACTCCGGGTCCTTGTTTCGACTTCTTTCAGTGCTTTGTCAAATTCTTCACGCAGTACCGTATCTCCCTTCTCATCCTAACCTACGTCCTCTTCCATTTCCATAATATTGCCCTCAAGTACCTCTCCTTTGTAGAGACCCTCTATATACTCCTACCTTTCTGCTTTCCTTCTTTGTTTAGGACTGGTTTTCCATCTGTGCCCTTGATACTCATAGAGATGATTCTCTTTCCCCCAAAGGCCTCTTCAGTTTTCCTGTAGGCATCATCTATCCTGCCCCTAGTGATATGTGCTGCTACATCCTTACATTTGTCCTGTAGCCATATCTGCTTAGCCATTTTGCACTTCTTGTCGATGTCAGTTTAGACGTTTGTAGTCGCTTTCGCCCGCTCCATTTACTGCATTTTTATATTTTCTCCTTTCATCAATTACATTCAATATTTCTTGTGTTACCCAAGAATTTCTACTATCCCTCGTCTATTTACTTACTTGATCCTCTGCTGCCTTCACTGTTTCATCTCTCAAAGCTACCCATTCTTCTTCTACTGAATTCCTCTCCCCTGTCCTTGTCAATCATTCCCTAATGCTCCCTCTGCAACTCTCTACAAACTCTTGTCCTTTCAGTCTATCCAAGTCCATCTTATTAAATTCCTGATTTAAATCTGCAGTTCATAACCAATAAATTGCGGTCGGACTCACACATCTACCCCAGAAAATGTCTTACAGTTTAAAGTCTTGTTCCTAAATATCTGTCCTACCATGACATAATCCATCTGAAACCTTGCGGTGCCTCCAAGTCTCCTCCACGTATGCAGCCGTCTTTCATGATTCTTAGTACAAGTGTTAGCGATGATTATGTTATGCTCTGCGCACAATTCTACCGGGCGGCTTCCTCTGTCATTACTGTTCCCTAGCCCATATTCACCCCCCCCCCCCCCCCCCGCCCATAACTTAAACTTTCGGCCCCCTTAACTATCTTTTATCTCATCATGCATTTCCTCAGAATCCTCGTCACTGGCGGAACTAGTTGGCATATCAACATGTACTACTGAGGTGAGTGTGTGCATCGTGTCTATCTCGGCTACAATACTGCGTTCAGTATGCTGTTCATAGTAGCTTATCTGCGTTCCTATTTTTTTTTTCATTATTAAACCTACGACTGCATTGCCCCTATTTGATTTTGTACTTATAATCTTGTATTCACTCTGCCAGTAATTCTGTTCCACCGGCCACCGAACGTCACTTAGTTCCACTATATCTAACATTAACCTATTCATTTCCCTTATTAAATTTTCTAACCTACTTGCCCGATTAAGGGATCTGACATTCCACGCTACGATCCATAGAACGCCAGTTTAGTCAGTAGCGCTGTAAAGACCTACCGATCACTGATACCATGCTCCACGCTGCGTCAACAAGTTCGGACCTTTTGATGACTGGTAGACCTAATATGTACAGTTACGAATCGGTTCTCTGATTAGCAGCTGATGGTAATTTTTGGGTAAGACATTCAGAAAAATATCCCACGATTTTCTGTCTCTAGTACTGGCCTTAGTGAATTCAGTCTTCCAGTCAGTTCTTGGTTAGCTGAGACCTCCACCTGAACCTATAACGTAAACAGGAAATTTTCGCAATACAAGCTACAGTCGTAAATCGATACTTCGCACCGATTATAAGCTTTCTGTTTCAGAAACAGAGGACACATAGCTTGACTATAAAGTTTAGTCTACCGAAAGCCGTCCAGTCGTCTTCACTGTCCCAGATGTAAATTCTCTTCAACTATATCTACCACTTCACTGTTCATTTGTGTTTTTCACTTTGTTGTTACTGAGACCAATGTTAAATTTCAGACTTGTTCTATTGAGTTCTTCAATTCGTTGCCAGTTCCACCTCCACAAGAGACAACACCATAATGTCGGCAGAAAATAGAAGGTGCTTCACATATGTTCCATGATAACACTTCCCATCCCACTTTTTCGTGTTTAGGATCTTAAAAATTTATCTATGATTATTGAGTACGGATTTTGCTATAAGAAATCTTCGTGGATGACACCTGTTCCAATTCCGATTTTATCGCTGTCATCATACGATGTAAAGAAGCTGTAGCATTGAATTATGTATCCTTCAAAATACTAGCATAGATTGAACCCACGTCTGGTCTCTCATGTCACCACTGATCGTGCTGAAAAGGAGTCAAAAGCTTTCCAAAGGTGTAGGACTACCTGACACGGTTGTTACTCATACTCACAGTTCCGTTATGTCTTTTAGTTCTCAGTTAGAAAATTATAAATTTTGCTTTATCCACTTCTACAGGCGGAAATTTCCTTCGCTTCATTAAACTACGTTTATTTTTTTCTGCATAGTTAGTCAGGATTTTAGCACGCACTTACAAATTTATCCCGCGAGATTAACTTCAAATTTCCCAGGAAGGAGAAAGGGTATAGTAACCTGGTACGAGGGCAACCAGCGTGAAGGATTCGGATTCCTTAGACAAGCAATTAGCACCTGAAGACGAAATTGTTAAAATGGTGATAAAGAGCGTTTATGCTGAAATCCCTACGTTTTAAAGCAAGAATTGAGAATCACCAGTCTGTTAGAATTTCGGACCGTTGACTGATGATGTTTCGGTTAAGAAGCTCTTATTTAGACTTTCACCCCGATGGATGAAGATATTAAAGTTGCTTATGACTAATATGTTCAAACGAGGAGCAATTCGTCCTTCCAAACCATTTCACGCTTCACCGATTTTTATAATTCTGAAAAATAATGACTAATATCGGCCGACGGTGGACCATGGGGAACTGAACAAGAAGGCTACCATAAGATCTGTTCTGCGGCCAAATTTACGCTCCTTTTTGGAAGTTTTAAATGAGACCGTGTCTTTATCACCTTTATCCTTTATTAAGTAAATAATCACATACAGTTGGGGTAAGGTTCGAAGATTGTCACAGCAATTGTAACAGACTGGAACGCTTTTGAATTCAACTACATCCCCTTCCTTTTCGGCCATCCGTAACCCTATGCTCCCTCAGTTAATGGATACTGTCTTTCCCAAATTACATTTCCGTATGTCTGTTACTATCTTGACGACTTGGGATATGTAGTAGGGTCACTGAAGAGTTTGTACGATATATCCAGGAGGACTTCAGGCGGTTAAGCAATGCAGGTGTGATGATTAACCTGCACAAAGTAGTTAGTGTCTACTCATCCATGGAGTTTTAAGGTGTACAGTTTCCTGGTAAGGAATTCTAATTGATCCAGAGAGAATGAGACTGTTTAATCAATTTTGTACCCTACAAAATGTTAAACACTATGGTACCGCGTGCCGCGGGTTTGCAATACGCGCCAGACGGCAAGGACGGCGATGACCCCTAGAGTGCACCATCGCGCCGTAAGCCGTGGCAGGGCGCGCCTCCTGGCCCACGTTTAATCGTTTAATGTGATGGCGCCACATTGGAACACGTGGTCCCTCCGGCCAATAGCGTCTCCCCGATCATCTATATAAGCGCCTGCCTCTCGCTCAGCCAGCGTATCTTGGCCTCACCATTGACCGTCACCTTACCTGGATCCCTCATCTCCGGTCCATCCAATCCAAAGTCCACAACCATCTCCGACTCCTCAAGCTCCTCTCTGGCCACAAATGGGGTTTGCACCCGTCTACCATTCTCCACACCTACAAATCCTTAATCCATCCCATCCTCTGTTATGCCATTCCCACCCGAATATCTGCCCCCCCCCCCCAAAATTATATAAGTCCCTCCAGATCCTTGAGCATCATGCACTCCGCCTTGCCTTCTGTATACACCTCCCATCCCCCATGCAGATCCTCTATGACCTCATTCCTTTACCCATCTGCTCCTATTCCTCGAACATATCACATACTCTACATACTCTACACCTCCCACCACCTTGATCCATCTCACCCCCTGGTTGCTCTGCTCCTCTCCCATCCCCACCCCCTGCCACGCCTTAACTGCTGTGCCCCCCCCCCCCCCCACCATCCATCTCTACACCCTTCATCTCCTTTCCCAAAGTGGCTTCCATCAACTCCCCCTCCCAGATGATTGCCCCCCCTTCCATCCAGTTTTCTCCCCGCCTAACCTCTCCCTACGTCCCTTCCCCCCCCCCCCCTAGTCCTTTTGTATTCCCCTTCTCTGCCTTCCCCACTCCCTGTCGTGTCTGCCCAGCAACCCCCCCCCCCCCTCACCGCTCCTCTTATGGGTCCTCATCCTACATCAGCTCCTTCCCCCCCTTCGTTTTTACCTCTCCTTCCCCCCTTTTTATTTTCCCATCACCTGTCCAGTTTCCACCACCTGCTCTCGGCTGTGGTATCTCCTATTTTCCAACTTTTTAGTGCAGTGATGTTCAGTGTTGTTCGTCTTTCCACAGTGTTGCGAACTGAAACCAGACTGTCGCCGTGTTTTTTAACTGTCTGTCTATTATTTTACCTGTCAGCTTCATAAGTATTTTATTAGCATCATCATCCCTTTGTTCTATGTTTTAAGTTCCACGAATTTTTCGCCATGTTACCATTTAAGTCTCCGATTTTATTACCTGTTTTTATTCTTTATTATCTTCACCTTTTTAAAACAAAGTCTGTAGGTTGAAGAGCGGCATACTAAGTTGCTACCAGCCCGCCCCCTTCGAGGGAATCGAACCTCAATAAAGGCAAAAAAAAGCTCAGCCAATGAGTCTAATCGTTGCGTGCGTCTTGACATATCGCGTCGACAACAGACAGCGTGTTTACCGTTCATTGTTTTCATTACTAGTGGTCGTTTTGGATCCGTTTGGTTGTCTCTGTCACCCCGTTGCTTCTTGGTGTGTTGTCATCCTAAGGTCTCTCTCGATCGTCCGTCGTTGTTTCGTGTCCGTCCTTTCCGTTCGTTTGTTTGTTCACGGGCCGCTCTCCGTTTGGTCCCGCCGCGCTTTCTCGGCCACTCCACGACCCTTTCGGTCGCAGTTACAACCAACATGTTACCAGATTTGTGGGTATGGCCACGTTCTTTAGAAAACTCATTGGCGGCTTTGCTGAGAAGGAGGCACTGCATGATGAATTGCGTATGAAATATTAAAAATCTGTTTGGGATCCCTCGAAGGGAGCCTCATTCCTGCCATTGGAGAAAACTCCTGAAATCAGCTCACTTGCCAACCTAATCGAAATTCAGTGCCGAATTATGCCTCGGACTGAGGCATTGGTATGCAGAAATTTGGAGAGTTTGCAAATCAGCTCATCGGTGGGTTCCAGCCTCAGACTCATGATATTCACGACCTTGCGCAATGGACAGAAGTTCGCTGTGAGCCGAGTTTCTGAGTTGTTGTTGACTGCGGAGATGTGAAACGTGTGGCTAGTTGGTGTTGAGCATGCTTTTGAGGCGAGGATTTCTGATATTTTGGGATTGGTACTGTGTTGGGTGAGTCGCTGGTAAATGTGTTAGCATGTGCCCAGAGTGATATTACTTCTGTCAGGTACTGTAAGCTGGCGTTTTGGTAATTCTGATGTCGTTTAGCCACGGTAAGTGGACTGTTTTAGTTCGCTGGAGACTGCTGTAACTTGTTGGTTACGTGAATTGGTTGCAGTGAACTACTTGTTTAAATAACTTGATTACGATGAAATGTTGTTGTGTCTTGTGCTTACTGCGTACTGGTTCATGTGAAAGCTACTGTTTTAGTGGCACGCGCAAACATTCATGCTGCCGCTTTCGTCGCTGCAGACCTACACCTCCATGTAGGCTGCCAGTTAGTGTGACGCCATGGTTACGGTACTAAGTTCAGTATGATAGTAAGAAGACACCGAGGTGACAAAAGTCATGGGACACTTCCTAATATCGTGTCGGACCTCCTTTTCTGCGGCATAGTGCAGCATCTAGACACGACAGCGACTCAGCAGGTCGTTGGACGTGCCCTACAGGAATAATGAGCCATGTTGCCTCTATACCCATTCATTATTGCGAAAGTGTTGGCGTGCAGAATTTATGCTCAAACTGAACTCTCGATTGTATCCCACAAATGTTCGTAGGGATTGACGTCGGGTGATCCGGGTGACCAAATCATTCACTCGAATTGTCCGAAATGTTCTTCAAACCAGTCGCGAACAACTGTGGCGCGTTGACATGGTGTATTGTTGTCCACAAAAATTCTATCGTTGTTTGGGAACATGAAGCCCATGAATGACTGCAGATGTTCTCCAAGTAGCAGAACATAAACATTTACAGTCAATAATCGGTTCAGTTCAACGAAAGGACTCAATCCATTCTATGTAAACACAGCCCACACCAGAGACACCAACAACTTGAACAGTGCCTTTTTGACAACTTGTGTTCATGGCATCATGGGGTTTGCGCCACTCTCGAACCGTGCCATCAGTTCCTACCAACTGAAATCTGGAGTCATCTGACCAATTCAAGGTTTTACAGTTCTAAAGTCCAACCGATATGGTCACAATACCAGGAGAGGCGCGGCAAATGATACCGTGCTGTTGGCAAAGGCACTCGCTACGGTCGTCTGCTGCCGAAGCCCATTAACGGCATATTTCGCCACTCTGTCCTAACGGATACGTTCGTCGTACGTCCCACGATGATTTCTGCGGTTATTTGATGCAGTGTCGCTTGTGTGTTAGCGCTGACAATTCCTCGCAGGGGCCGCTGCTGTTGGTCGTCAAGTGAAAGCCGTCTGTCAGTGCGTTGTCCGTGGTGAGAGGTAATGCCTGCAAGTTGGTGTTCTCGGCACACTCTTGACACTGTGGATATCTCGGAACATTCAACCCCCTAACGGGTTACCAAATGGAATGTTCGATGCGTCTAGCTTCAACTACCATTCCTTGTTCAAAGTCATTTATTTCCGGTCGTAGCGCCATAATCACGTCAGAAACCTCTTCATGAGAATGTTCTGAGTACAAATGACAGCTCTGACAATGCACTGCCCTTTTATACCTTGTGTGCGCGATACCACCGCCATTTGTATTTGGGTATATCGCTATCCTGTGACTTACCGTCACATGAGTGTATATACCGTGTGCGAGGTAGTACTTTTCTGTGCTACTCTGGTGTATAGGGCCCTTCCCACTATCATGAGGAGATTTATATAGCTATAGTTTTAAAGTCTTGTCTTTCCTCATTCTTAGAAGGAGAGTTAGAGGTTAGTGTCACTTAAACCGATGGCAAAGAGACGCTCGTTAGTGCTGATGATGTTATTGATTATCTTGTACCACGCTGTTCTCACGTCAGTTGAAAGAAGATTACTGATGTTTTTCCAGACCACATTCCATGCTATACCAGCATATTTAGTTTCTATGTTATTTTTTCTTTTTTCATTTGGGGCTCCGTAACGCGCCCAATACAGGAGCACCCGAATGTTAGGCAACCCCGCCCCCCCCCCCCTGCTCCACCTACCACCCGTCCCCCAGTGTACCTGCTAGAAAGAGCGGCAGTCCGTCCTCTCACAAGGTGAGTGAGCGAGGCCAGACGGCCAGTCCCGCCTTCGACACACCAACTCGAGCGACTAAACCACCACTCACACTACAGTGAAAGCTGCTTCCCCACGTTGGGCACGTGCAAGGTACCTCGACACCAGTGTCTGTGGGGAAACAAACCACACCTGAGATGTTCCACGCGACCGTGAACAACAGTTGTTTTATCCGTTGGCAAACTGCAGCCAGCTCCTCCTGCTTATACAGGGTGTTACAAAAAGGTACGGCCAAACTTTCAGGAAACATTTCTCACACACAAATAAAGAAAAGATGTTATGTGGACATGTGTCCGGAAACGCTTAATTTCCATGTTAGAGCTCATTTTAGTTTCGTCAGTATGTACTGTACTGTACTGTACTGTACTGTACTTCCTCGATTCACCTCAACCCCCTTGACTTTCATTTATGGGGGCTTTTGAAAGCTCTTGTCTACGCAAACCCGGTACCAAATGTAGAGACTTCGTGCTCGTATTGTGGACGGCTGTGATACAATACGCCATTCTCCAGGGCTGCATCAGCTCATCAGGGATTCCATGCGACGGAGGGTGGATGCATGTATCCTCGCTAACGGAGGACATTTTGAACATTTCCTGTAACAAAGTGTTTGACGTCACGCTGGTACGTTCTGTTTCTGTGTGTTTCCATTCCATGATTAATGTGATTTGAAGAGAAGTAATAAAATGAACTCTAACATGGAAAGTAAGCGTTTCCGGACACATGTTCACATAACATATTTTCTTTCTTTGTGTGTGAGGAATGTTTCCTGAAAGTTTGGCCGTACCTTTTTGTAACACCCTGTATACACTGGCTGCACACTCTTTACTCATTTGACTACCCAAAAACAAACGAAATCAATAGATAAACAAAGAAAAATGAGCCCTTTTGTCTATTAGAGAAGCGTTTGCACTATCAAAGTGGTTGAAAATACAAGCGCAGGCTGCTCGAAAACACTGAGCCACTCGCTGAGACCAGTCCACTGCATGCTAGCAAACAAGAAAATGCGAACTGATCGCTCAATGAAGTACAGTGACACTAGCGGTAATGCTGCGGAAAACTAAGTTGATTCACTCAACACAAATGATAATAAAATACGTAAACTCTTACAACAAAATAGATACTGTTGTTAAAAACAGATAAATAAACGTCTGCTGTTCGCTTCTGCTCAGAAACACGTAAGAATACCACTGAACTAAATGACGTATACAATCTGTGTAGAAAGTGACAGCTGTTTCTCCTGCTGTTGATCTACGCTATGGTTTTGGGCCAGTGCACTATACTGAATAATTATTCTTCACAAATATCGCGGAATAACATAAGTAAAGGGACATTGGCGGCCAATACAGCGGAAAATGCAGAAGGTTAACTCACTCTATTCGGACGATTGACGATTATAAAAACACTTGCAACTGAAATAAAGAACACTACTTGTTCACGTTTATTCTCAAGCACATCAAAATACCACTAAAGTAAATGAGGTATGCAGAATGTGTTCTTGCTAAAAGCTGCTGCTGTGGCTGCTGACATCCACGTTGCTCTAGGTCTGGCGCTGGAAACAGCGTAAAACGAAATGTCCAATTTCTACAACATAATTTTATCTATTAGAAGAGAAATCGTTTTCACATAGGTTTCCAGATACTGTACGTGTAATTCGGCGATTCTGCAGCAGTTTTCGCTCCGATTATCTTTAAGAGAAATATATTCTTCTTCTACTTCTACGTGAAACATTTCTGCTTATGGAGATCGTTTACAGAGCCTTTCCAAGTTTCTCTTTCGTCCAACAGTTTATCATTCTGCATGTCATCGTATTGCAGTCCTCTTAGCTTCACATCATCCTTCACCTAGTCTCTCCATTTTGTGTTTGGTCCTTCAATTGGTCATCGTCCTGATTTCGTCCACTCTGGGGATCTTCTTATGTTAATGTGACAAACGATTTAAACCTATTTCTCTCCATAGTTTCGTTTAGAGATTTGATATGCAGAATGCTTCGTATTGTTTCATTCCTTATCCTGTCCCTTCTTGTAATATCAAGGATATCTCGTAAGAAACACATCTCTTTTGGTCGCATTCTTCAGAGATCTTTCATTCTCCAACAGTCTGATTCATGGGTCGAAATTGACAGATAATATGAATTTTCTACCATGACTTTGCTTTGATATTTTCCAATTTCTAACTGTCTGCGGTACACAATAATAAATAAAAAAAGGTAGCATTTACAACCTCTGAATATGACATCCCGAAAACTGACAATCTGTGAATAGGAGCCTTCTGTTTACTGTTGTTTGTTGTCAGCTTCAAATGTAACGGCCGTTAGTTCCATTTTTCTCTGGAATATCACTAAGTAAGGTTTTGCATCATACAGACGATTAACGTAATCGAAAGTGTATAATCATTTTATGAGATAAATACGCACATTTTCCCGGACATACGACATTCCCACACTCATTAAAATATTCCGAACTACTATTGGATTGTCTAAATGCTATTGAATGAAGTTTATTCGATTCCTGTATTAAAGCCGGAAAATTATTATAGGGGTGTCACTTCTAGACGTGAATATTTACATTGTGTAATTCTTCCTTATTGAACGGTTAATGGTAAAAATATTATAGCGTGTAAACACTGACAGCTGAGAAACAACAAAAACACCCCAGTTACATTTAGTGGGAATGGCGCTCGATATGGAAAATCTTCTTCGTAGCGGCTGATTGTTAATGGGGTGTCTCTAACTGGATAAGCATGGATCCTGAAGCGTCTGTCACCAATGTTCAAGCTACATGTAATCGCAGAGTAATTTAGTAAGTCGGTCTCTATATTGAGATGTAGTTCGGCCAAAATCAACCATCCATGTTCTTGTACAGATGTATCTGCGTATTCATGCTTCTATAATTTGTGTACTGCAAGCAAATGAGGGTACAGTGAGGTACGTTTCCGCATGTTTCCAAAATTTGGAAGATTTTTGGGCGTATCATGGAATGAGTGTTGATGAGCGCAGGTAACATTTTAATATGTTGCATGTGCATGGAAAAGTAGATCAGGTAGAAGTATAGCATTAAGAATGCAAAACGAAAACCTCCATGGAAACGATGGAGTTGTTAAAACAGACGATAATAGGTAATTACAGAATATAGTCAAGGAAAGAAAACTTTTCAGAAATGTTTGCAAGAGGTTGTGTGAACAGACAATGATAGTGTGATATTAGAAACAACCGAAATCAACACAAATAGGAATCAGACGATAAATAATGGATGGTAAGAAACAAATGCCTTCTCTTAAATGGCAAACAGCGCAGTAACTAACAAGAGAGAGAGAACACTGTATAATCATTCCAAAATTTTATGTTTATGTACTCGAAATTTTGAATCAGAAAGGCATACACATAATATTAAAAAATAAAATTCTGAGAGTAACTAAAAATGCTGTAGAAACGCATCCTACATTCAAGAAAGGGATGAAACTGGGAGTGTGTGTGGTGTTTCAGCAGAAAGTGTTAAAGCAGAGGAAATGTTTTTCGAAAAGAGTCTACAAAATATGCTCAGAATAATTAGTTTTATGACGTTTGTTCCCTAGCCCTGCGAAATTTCTTGAAAGACGACGTTGACTCTGACGTCATGTGTACTTATACATTTCAAGTGGACAAAGCCATAAATACGATGAACAAATAACATCCATTGCCTATACACATGCGACGAATCACAGAATCGGTAAACTTGTAACCACGATCCTTGCATAACTATTGGCATAAGAGGACAATGCTTCCCATCAGGAAACTGGATGTAGTTACTCTCCTTCTAAGAATGAGGAAAGACAAGACTTTAAAATTATAGCTATATAAACCTCGTTGATAGTGTGCCTCATCGTTACACATGTGGAGATCGGATTGTCAACTGGATGTGAACCTGGGAGAAAATTGCTCAAATAACAAGAACTTCAGCAAACAATGCAGCGGCTAACATTTTCTTCAGACCAGAAGAAAGTTAATACCCTCAGGCAAAAAATAACGCAGTGATTTGGTTAATGGGCAAATATACAAGTTAGGTTTTTAACAATATTGGGAGCGATGAACATGTTGAATGCAAGATGTATATGTAAAATGAATTCGAAAAAACACTTAAGTATCAGAATCACAATAAGAAATATGGTAACATGGTTCAAATGGCTCTGAGCACTATGGGACTTAACATCTACGGTCATCAGTCCCCCAGAACTTAGAACTACCTAAACCTAACTAACCTAAGGACATCACGCAACACCCAGTCATCACGAGGCAGAGAAAATCCCTGACCCCGCCGGGAATCGAACCCGGGAACCCGGGCGTGGGAAGCAAGAACGCTACCGGACGACCACGAGCTGCGGACAATATGGCAACATGCTCCGAATTGTCTTCAAGAGAATTCATATAGGTTATCAACTGGATTCCTCGTAGAGAGGGAATGGATTGGGTCACGTTCCCGAACCTGACCTCACCTGCAAGTCACACACGAAAAATAAATCAGTAGTACAACAGATACAAGAATATGAAGGCAAACATCTGGTGTCTGATGTAAAGGAAGATCTTGAACTCCCTAAGGATACGTTTAGAAGGCTGAAACCGACAAAAATAACGAGGCAGTGGAGAATTTTGTTATGTCGCTGTTCGGGACTGCTCTTCTGTTCACGTAATTAACTCTGGAAGGAACACGCATCAAGGGTTTACTGAATGATAATTCGGGTCTGGGAAATGATGATGAGGAACCTCACGCTGCAGAAGAAGAAAATGTGCATGCTGAACTGCCACCAGTTGAAGCTGACAGTGAAGGTGCTAAATGTGTGCTACTGCTAAAGACTGAATATGATTCCTCATTCTTTGAATGCTGTAATTTATGACTGCAATTATCTGTCACCTTATTGATGTCATTTCATTGTAGCCATTTTCGTTACTTTTTCTGTGGAATAAGAAAAAAAAGGTCACAGGAAAATAAAAATGAAAATGGTGTCCAGGGTTGGGAAAAAGCTCACTGTGCATTCGGTATGCCTCATTCGAGATGTGGATGAGACAGTGCCTATACCTATCGAGAGTGCAGGATGCAGTCCTCTTCAAGTTGAGGCATATGTTGGCACGATGCCTATCGCTTAGGAGCTGAAGCCATCGTCAGTTTGTATGGGCGGCTGGCCGAAATAGTGAAGAGTGCTTGTCTCCCACACGAGGTGAAAGCAGAGCGTACAGTTTGCAGTATTGTACCCAGAATTGATCAGAGTCCTTCGGTATGGAGCCGTGCGGAGGGTTTCTACTAGAGGCTGGCAATTCTGCGACTAGACCTGCCTTATTACATGGTGAATATTAGAATTCTGTTAGATAGGTCAAGGGTTTGCTACAGACAACAAGCAGCTGCTCAGCAGAGTACTGGTGTAGTTCAAATGTCCTTTTTTAGGCTAGGCGGTAGTATGAAGCCCTCCGATGAACGCTCAGCATCAATACAAAGTGAGAAAAGTAAGATCGCTTACAAAGTAAAGACAGATTGAATATGACAAGCTTAACAGTAAATTGCGGAAGCCTTCTTATCGAAGTCCATGAATTTACCGCCCTCCAATAAAACTGCTCCGCTCAAATAACACAAGCAATCGAGAGCTAGATGAAACGCAAAGTAGGAAGCTCCAAAATGTGTAACGAATCAAGGAATGCATATACATATACAGGGTGGTCCATTGATTGTGACCGGGCCAAATATCTCATGAAATAAGCGTCAAACGAAAAAACTACAAGGAACTAAACTTGTCTAGCTTGAAGGGGGAAATCAAATGGCTCTATGATAGGCCCGCTAGATAGAGCTGCCATAGGTAAAGCAGATATCAACTGGTTTTTTTAAACAGGAACCCCCATTTTTTATTACATATTTGTGTAGTACGTAAATAAATATGAATGCTTTCGTTAGACCACGTTTTTTGCTTTGTGATAGATGGCGCTGTAATAGTCACAAATATGGCTCACAATTTTAGACGAACAGTTGGTAAGAGGTAGGTTTTTTAAATTAAAATACAGAACGTAGGTACTTTGAACATTTTATTTCGGTTGTTCCAATGTGATACATCTACCTTTGTGATTTTATCATTTGTGAGAACGCATGCTGTTACAGCGTGATTACCTGTAAATACCACATTAATGCATAAATGCTGAACCTCAATGCATTTGGCAATACGGCGAACGACATTCCTCTCAACAGCGAGTAGTTCGCCTTCTGTAATGTTCGCACATGCACTGACAATGCGCTGACGCATGTTGTCAGGCGTTGTCGGTGGATCACGATAGCAAACATCCTTCAACTTCCCCCACAGAAAGAAATCCGGGGACGTCAGATCCGGTGAACGTGCGGGCCATGCTTCTACGACCAATCCACCCGTCATCAAATGTGCTATTCATTACCGCTTCAACCGCACGCAAGCTATGTGCCGGACCTCCATCATGTTGGAAGTATATCGCCATTCTGTCATGCAGTGAAACATCTTGTAGTAACATCGGTAGAACATAACGTTGGAGATCAGCATACATTGTACCATTCAGATTGCCATCTATAAAATGGAGACCAATTATCCTTCCTCTCATAATGCCGCATCATGCATTAACCCGCCAAGGTCGCTGATGTTCCACTTGCGGCAGCCATCGTAGATTTTCAGTTGCCCAATAGTGCATATCATGCCGGTTAACGTTACCGCTAATGGTGAATGACGCTTTGTCGCTAAATACAACGCGTGCAAAATAAATAAATAAAAATAAAAATGAAAATCTGTCGTCGTCCCGTAATTTCTCTTGTGCCCAGTGGCAGAACTGTACACGATGTTCAAAGTCGTCGCCATATAACTCCTGGTGCATAGACATATGGTACGGGTGCAATCGATGTTGATGTAGCGTTCTCAACACCGACGTTTTTGAGATTCCCGATTCTCGCGCAATTTGTCTGCTACTGATGTGCGGATTAGCCGCGACAGCAGCTAAAGCACTTACTTGGGCATCATCATTTGTTGCAGGTCGTGGTTGACGTTTCACATGTGGCTAAGCACTTCCTGTTTCCTTAAATAACGTAACTATCCGGCGAACGGTCCGGACATTTGGATGATGTCTTCCAGGATACCGAGCAGCATACATAGCACACGCCCGTTGGGAATTTTGACCACACTAGCCATACATCACCCCGATATCGACCTTTTCCGCAATTGGTAAGCGGTCCATTCTAAAACGGGTAATGTATCACGAAGCAAATTCCGTCCGCACTGGGGGAATGTTACGTGATACCACGTACTTATACGTTTGTGACTATTACAGCGCCATCTACCACAAAGCGAAAAAAGTGGTCCAACTATAACATTCATATTTCTTTACGTACGACACGAATATGTAATAAAAATGGGGGTTCCTATTTGAAAAAAAACGCAGTTGATATCCGTTTGACCTAAGGCAGCCCCATCTATCGGGCCAACCATAGTGCCATCTGGTTTCCCCCTTCAAGCTAGACGAGTTTCGTTCTTTGCAGTTTTTTCGTTTGTCGCTTATTTCGTGAGATATTTGGATAGGTCACTATCAATGGACCACCCTGTTTATATTGACGCCATATGAGTTGGAGTATCCAATGCACTCGACAAAAATATTGTGTCTCTCGACGTCGAAAGTGAGTCTAACTGTGAACTTATCTTGATCAATGTAAGCAGTGTAGTTGAACTCAAGTAAATCATCGCTTGTGATTAGCAGCCGTCCGATTCCGCAGTAAGCGTTATGTATGAGGGTTGCTCAGAAAGTAATGTACCGCATTTTTTTCTTCAACAACTCTTTATTGAACATAATGAGAACTACACACATGTAAGAATGTTTTATCTACACATCCTTCTTTTCCACGTTATCTCCACTCCGTTCTTTGGCCTTCCTTCAGCTCGGAACGAGGGCGTGTATGTCCTGTCGGTACCAGTCCTTGCCATGGTGGTGTAGCCAGTGCTTCATTGTGTGAATCACCTCCACGTCGTCCTCAAAATGTCTTCCACGAATGACACTCCTTAACGGCCCAGACAAGTGCAAGTCCGAGGGGGCTAGGTCAGGGCTGTTAATAGGATGGTGTAACGCTGTCCAACCTTGTTTTCCGATGTGTTCAGCAGTCCTCAGACTAGTGTGGAGACGAGCGTTATCGTGCTGCAGCAAAACATCTCCTGGGTTGCTGTGGCGCCGAAGTCGCTGGGAGCGCGTCTTGAGTTTTGTTAATGTGTTGACATATGCTTCTGAATTAATGCTACCGCTTCTTTGCATCACATCAATGAGAATTACACCTTCACAATCTCACAACAGTGATCATGACCTTACCAGAACAAGCAGTTGCTTTGAATTTTTTCTTCTGTGGGGAGTGGAAATGGCACCATGCCATCGACTGTCGTTTTTCTTCTGGCTCAAAATGGTAAACCCAGGTTTCATAAACTGTCGCAATCCGGAACAATAAGGACTCCTCAGCTTCAAAACGTTGCCACAAACCAAGAGAAATCTACATCTATACTCCGCGAGCCACCTTACGGTGTGTGGCGGAGGGTACTTATTGTACCACTATCTGATCCCCCCTTCCCTGTTCCATTCACGAATTGTGCGTGGGAAGAACGACTGCTTGTAAGTCTCCGTATTTGCTCTAATTTCTCGGACCTTTTCGTTGTGATCATTACGCGAGATATATGTGGGCGGTAGTAATATGTTGCCCATCTCTTCCCGGAATGTGCTCTCTCGTAATTTCGATAATAAACCTCTCCGTATTGCGTAACGCCTTTCTTGAAGTGTCCGCCACTGGAGCTTGTTCAGCATCTCCGTAACGCTCTCGCGCTGACTAAATGTCCCCATGACGAATCGCGCTGCTTTTCGCTGGATCATGTTTTTTATGCCAGTCGCGGTGGCCGAGCGGTTCGAGGAGCTTCAGTCCGGAACCGCGCTGCTGCTACGGTTGCAGGTTCGAATCCTGCCTCGGGCATGGATGTGTGTGATTCGTTAGGTTAGTTAGGGGACTGATGACCTCAGATGTTAAGACTCATAGTGCTCAGAGCCATTTGATTTGTTTTTATGAGCGATTTGTGATCCACCGCTAGACACCGCGGGACCTATATTGTACGGGCATTTTAATATCCTAGACTGTATACAATTGCATGCACACTCCATTTGCTGATTGACAGATGCATCGCCAACTCCCGAGTCGCAATGCGTCTGTCCTCGCGAATAACACCATCAGCTCGCTGCAACATGTCACGCGTGGCAGCCGTGGATGGTATTCCCGACCGCTGCAGATCGTGAAACTCCACAGAACCGCCTTCTGATTACCTCAACCAACGTGCCCATCTACTAACTGTCGTTCTGTCGACAGTAGATGCCCCATAGACTTTGCACAAGCGTTTGTGAATATTCCCCACAGTTTATTACTCTGCAGTGAGAAATTCTATGACGGCATGTTGCTTGTAACGTTCGTCACCTACAGACGCCATTTTGAAACTATTCCGTACCTACGCTATCTGTCGGAAGTGACGGAAACTTGGGGTGCTTCCTCAGGAGACTTCAAATAATAGATACGTAGCGTTTCACATTCGTAGCATTGTTTTCGCCTGAGAAAAAAAATGCGGTGTATTACTTTCTGGGCAATCCTTGTCTAATCGTTCGAAGGAACTCTGGCGCCCAACAGCTCTCACGTATCCCAGGCTAGTATATTAGCTAGTGGCTATTATAGCTTAAGGAGTATCGATGCACTGCACGTGGTATGGACAGACCGTGTCGTGAAGTAGCGCTGAACACATTTTTCGAAAACTATCTTCAGCAGCTATTTGTAAACCCACATCCATTGCAAATATTTCAGACTTGGAAGCTAACAAACAGGTTTAACTAACGATAGTGTCAATATAGAACAGGGATTAGTGATCATGGTGTCATCAAGGCTATGATGGTGAGCGGCCTTAGTAAATACGTCAAGAAGGCTAGGAGCATTTTTGCCCTGGAAAGAGCAGATAAACAGTTGATACTATTGTGTTTAGGCAATGAATTGGCATCATTTAGACCCACTATGATGGACACTAGAGGCATTATGGTTAAAGTTTAAACTGATTATAAATCCCATTCTGGGGAATTATGCACCGAGTAAGTGGTCTAGGAATGGAAAAGAGCCATCCATAGTGGTTTAATAACAAAATTTGTAAATTGGGAGGAAGCAGACATTGCTACATTCTCGGTTCAAAAACGAAAGCGGAAATGTCGACATACAAAAGCTAGCAGATGTTCGAGCATCTACGAAAAGGTTTGTGCACGAAGCATTTAGCAACTTCCACCGTCATAACTCCATGTGACTTTGTGACTTTATACGGCTTTGCATTCAGTAGAATTTGAAAAAAATGATAGTCAGTGTTCTGTTCAATAGTAAGATAGCGGATACGAGAAAGTCCACGATACATGGCAAGAATTCGTCCTGCCGAATATCCTATTATCAATATTGAGACGTTTTCAGTATTTTATGAAAGTGAGCTACTGGGCGACTTTTAACCATAACGAAAGATCTTTTCGAGAACCGAGAAGATTTTTGCCTCATGTAAAATCACCAAGCAGTAATCTTCTAGTTGATCACTCGTTTACCAGTCTCATATGGCAATAGAAGACAGCAATAAATATTTTCTCATTTAAATAATCACCCACGTAGGGGGACTGTACAGACACACCGCCAGGAGACCGACGCCAGACTCCTGTGTGGAGGACATAGAAAAAGGTATCGCTGGTTTTGAGATAGAACTGAAATAACTGAAAACAATTAAGCTGCCGGTCGGGATGAAATTCTAATTAGATTTTTTATACAAGAATGGTAAATGAACGGACCCAAAAAATACAGGCCCATATGGTTAACCTCGCTTTCTTGAAACTGTTCAAAGTTCGAGTATAATAACTGTCCTCGAGACAGTACTTCCGTCCGCATATGGATTTAGAAAGCATCGCTTTGGGAACCTCATCTTGACCTTCTGTCGCAAGATATCCTGCGAAACATTCTTATGGTCACGAAAACAAATTTTCACTGTGCCTCACAACGAACGATGTTTCACTACAGGTGATTTAGGACAGCCTCAACATAGGGGATATGTTTTCAGATGTGGAAGTGGTTCGGATACTTATTAACCGGCTTAAGTACATTGTTCTGGATGGCCAGTGCCTCCAGAGACAAGTGTATCGCCACGAGTGCCCACTGGGGTGTGATAGGACCGTTCTTGTTCAAAAATGGCTCTGAGACCTATGCGACGTAACTTCTGAGGTCATCAGTCGCCTAGAATTAAACCTAACTAAACTAAGGACATCATACACATCCATGCCAGAGGCAGGATACGAACCTGCGACCGGAGCGGTCGCTCGGCTCCAGACTGTAGCGCCTATAACCGCACGGCCACT
Source organism: Schistocerca piceifrons (assembly GCF_021461385.2). Classification (NCBI taxonomy): domain Eukaryota; kingdom Metazoa; phylum Arthropoda; class Insecta; order Orthoptera; family Acrididae; genus Schistocerca; species Schistocerca piceifrons. The sequence goes on from NC_060143.1 coordinate 243,389,254, forward strand.
CCGGCCGGCCACCGTTCTTGTTGTCTATACACACTGAGACAACAGTCACATATCGTTGAGCGATATATAATTATTTTTCTGCTCATTTTTTGCTGTTTATGAAGAGGGTAGAAGGCTTACCACATCAGGAGGAAGGCTTCAAATTATGTTGTTAAGAAGCAAACTGACGCAGCTGTTTGCCCCCTGGAACATGACCTATGCTTGGAACATCACTAGTAGTCGACTCCAAAATTTTGCATGTTAAGATGCATTCTGTAAGCGAAGAAAGGGAAATTTCTACAGGGTTCCCCTGTTTTCAAGTAGATAAAGCAAAAGTCTTTCTGGCCACTGTGTCAATGATTGGGTGTTCTCCCCTCCATGCAGAATTTTTCAAAAAGTGCAGAGCTAGATTTAGAGGAGAATAATTTGGGTACTTGTCGCGGGGAAGCCGCCTGGGGCACTCGTGATCCAGAGGTCATGGGGCCATCCTTATTCTGTGGCGACTGGAGCGATCTGGCACGCGTTAGTTGACTTTGGAGTAAGTGTCACTGTGCACTTCCCGCGTACCTTACTATTTGAGGGAATGCTGAGCAACTTGAGTTGCATGACTAATTGTATTATTGCGTGGGTCTTGGACTCGTTTAATTTGCATTTGCGAACTGCACAGAGTGGGAAAAAATTGTATCGTTTCCGATGCAGGCGTCCAAGTAGGTAAAGTACGTCTCCTAGTGTTAGCGGGACGTTCACTATTAAATTAGCTTCTGGAGAAGTTCGAATTTCATTATTTTAAGTGGCTATTTTAATTGACTTTGTGTTCGTTATGTTGGAGCTATTTCTTAGTCAACTTAAAGAGACTTCATGTGCATCTATTTATGTGGCTTACGTCGAGATTTTGATCAAATAAATGACCTATTGAATTCACACTTAATTTGAGTGCCACTGGAAAACCCAAACTATTGTCCTGTAACTGATCTCGGGTAGGCGAACCTCTAAAAACAAGCATAGCCCCTGCATTTCCAAGTTACTTTTCTCAGTGTGACTGTGCTCCATTGCAAAGCAAGTGCCAAAGCTTTTGTTTAAATATTACATGTGAAAATAGTTTGTTGTGTGATTATGGTTCATGATTTATAAGCATTGCACTGAGCTCCTCTTAGATGTGCTAAAGACAGGTCCTAGAGGCAAGAAAGTAAACATAGGCAGCACAGGTATTGTTCGTGTCAACATAAATCGGTGGCCAGAACGGTTATCATACAAAAAAAAAAAAAAAAAAAGAGATCTGATGGAAAGGGTGAGCAACGAACTGCGACTGCCTGCTGATGATGCTGCAGTGTACAGAAAAGTGTCGTCATTGAGTGACTGTAGGAGGATGGAGGGTTATTTATACAGAATTTCTATTTGTTTTGATAAATGGCAGCTTCCTCTAAAAATGTAAGTAACTTCAAATGAAATAAGTGAAAAATCAGTCTGGATCGCTGAGCGGTTTCAGTCACTGAGGTCAACTGGCTGTTCTACAAAAAGCCAGCTTCAGCTGATGGTGCTGTCTGAAGACCTAAGCGTAGGCTGAAACCGGTCATTTTAATAAAATGCACATTGCGATCTAGATTATTTTTTAACTGATTCTCTATAGATTACAAGATCGCTATTCCCAGAAATGTTACCAAAAATTTTGAGTTGCAAGTGCGTTGGAAAAACAACACTGTAATATTAAAATGCGGTGTTAGTGGCGTGCTGCTTCACACAGAGACGTCGGTTAAATATCTTGTCGTAACGCTGAAAAGCGATACGAAATGGACCGAACACTTAAGGACAGTAGCAGTGAAGGCGAACGATCCTCACTTTATTGGGATAATTTGAGAAATGTGTACCTCATCTATAAAGGAGACGGCTTATATACACTGTGAGATCAAAAGTATCCGGAAACCTCCTACGTTTTCCATGTAAGGTGCATTGTGCTGCCATCTGCTGCCAGGTACTCCATATCAGGGACCTCAGTAGTCATTAGACATTGTGAGAGAGCAGAATGGGGCGCTCTGCGGTACTCACGGGCTTCGAACGTAGTCAAGTGATTGGGTGTCACTTGTGTCACATGTCTGTACGTGAGATTTACACACTCCAAAACATCCATAGGTCCACTGTTTCTGATTTGATAGTGAAGTGGAAACGTGAAGGGACACGTACAGCACAAAAGCGTACAGGGAGACCTCGTCTGTTGACTGACAGAGACCGTCAGCAGTTTAAGAGAGTCGTAATGAGTAATATAATGGCATCCGTCCATCTTTGAGGGATCATGGTGTTTCATGCTTGGTTCAGAGTCTGCAGTGTCTGCAATGGCTAAAAAGTCCCGCTCGAGAGTGGCAGTCCCTACTGCAGTTTGGACATGTGAAATTTGAGGGACTTCGAACAGAAGCCGCTCTGTCTCTTCCCTTTGTCCTCTTCCTGATTTGTCCCTGTGTGCGTTCGACTTCTGAGAGCTTGATACCGTTGTGCACAGTTACTCGCCACTTGACACGGTCATCTGCAATGCTTTTCCAGCGACTTGGATTGATTCTGGTCTTGGGCAGGTCTCTCTTGCAGACATCCTTGAAACGAAGATGCGGTCGTTCCACTGGCCTCACACCCTCCTGAAGTTATCCGTACAGCAGTTGTTTCGGTATCCGTTCAGGATCAATGCGCCTGCCATGTCCGAACCAGCTTAGTCGTCGATGGCCCAGGAGTGCAAAGATGCTGGTAGTGCTTGCACGATGAAAGACTTCGGTGTTAGGTACTCTATCTCTCCAAGAGATCTGAAGGATCTTCCGGAGACAGCGGAGATGGAAGCTGTTGAGTCGAGATTCATGCCTAGAAAGACTTGTCCATGTCTCACAGCTATAGAGAAGGGTGCTTATAACACAAGCGTTGTAGACTTTTAATTTAGTTTTTGTGGTAAGCAGTTCGTTGTTCCATACTCTGTTTTCCCATCTAGCCTTGAAAGATGATGCCTTTGCGATTATGTTAGTAATTTCAGTGTCCATGGACAAGTTGCTACATATTGTGGATCCCAAGTAGGTAAAGTCATCAACTACCTGGATTGGACTGCCATCAGTGCTGATGGATGGAAGGTTGGTAGTGCTCTGCGCCATGATCTTAGTCTTTTGAAAGTTGATGAGTAGACGAAATTTTCCACAGGCTTGTGACAATTTGTTAATTATATACTGCAGCTCATCTTCTGTGTTCGCTACTAGAGCTGCATCGTCCGCATATAACAACTCACGGCTAACAACTGTATTTATTTTGGTCTTGGCCTTGAGACGAGCAATGTTTTGAAAAGATTTCCAACAGATCTCGTATGTAGATACACTCCCTCCTCACAGTAATAGGGAGACATTTATCCAGATCATCACACAGGAATTCCAAACTACATCACACGAATTCCAAACTGCATCAGGATCATTACAAGTACCATGACAGTTAGGCGGGAGAAGAGAAAACTTCGATTTCATGGTCGAGCGGCTGCTCGTAAGCCACACATGACACCGGTAAATGTAAAAGACGCCTCGCTTGGTGTAAGGAGCGTAAATATTGAACGATTGAACAGTGGGAAAACGTTGTGTTGAGTGACAAATCACGGTACAGGCAGGATGCGGGTGTGGCGAATGCCCGGTGATCGTCATCTGCCAACATATGTAGCACCAACAGTAAAATTAAGAGGCCATGGTGTTATGGTGTGGTCGTGTTTTTCATAGAGGTGGCTTGCACCCCTTGTTGTTTTGCGTGGCACTATCACGACTCAGATCTATATTGATGCTTTAAGCACTTTCTTGCTTCCCAAGGTGGGATGGTGATTGCATATTTCAACACGATCGAGCACTTGTTCGTAATGGACGGCCTGTGGCGGAGTGGTTGCGCGACAATAACATCCCTGTAATGGACTGCCTTGCACTGGGTCCTGACCTGAATCCTACAGAACACCTTTGTGATGTTTTGGAACGGCGACTTCGTGCCAGGCCTCACAGACCGACATCTATACCTCTCCTCAGTGCAGCACTCCGTGAAGAATGGGATGCAATTCCCATAGAAACCTTCCAGCACTTGAGAATTTTCAACTTCTCGCGCCGTAATGAACAGGCCATTAAATTTCGGGTATACAGCCACGCAAATAAAAGTTCCTCCACTGAGTGGATTGTTTCTGCAACAAATTCGTAGAGCAACCAATGGAAAACCTAGAATGCAGGTATGTGATGGGGAAGAAGATAGTAATTCCTTCAGATCCAGTGCGATTTTGCCCTATGTGGGCGCTCTTTCCTAGAAGATAGGCCGTATTCTTGAGAAACACCGTGTTAAGGTGATCTTCCGGCCCCCCATGAAATTGCAGCTTCGCTCGGCTCTGTGAAAGACGATTAACAGCTTCGTAATGCGGGTATGTATCAGATTCCTTGCGGAAATTGTGAAAAGTAGTACATAGGTCAAATAACACGCACCGTTCATAAGAGATGTGTGGAGCATCGAAGATACACACGGTTATTGCAGCCAGACAAGTCAGCTGTGGCCGAACATTGTATTGATACAGCCATTCCATGAATTACAGTGATGTGTTAGATTTTAACATCCATCCTTTCCATTTGAGACTCTGTCTTCAAGGAAGCTATAGACACTAGATTAGCTAATAATTTAATAAATAGAGATACTGGTTTTGATTTGGACAAAGCATGAACTCCGGCTCTTGGGGTAATTAAACTGCAGAGAAGCCGTTATGGTGTCACCGCCACCGATCTTACATCGATAAGTGAATCGAATGTTTGAACGCCTTCGCCACTGGCGGCGAATGTGTAAGCGTATTTCTTTGCCGTCGACCAGCATCTGCGACCCGCATGAGCTGTACCGCCGCGGTGGAACATATAAGGCCTGGCATCTTGTCGTCAGTCTTGTGACTCACTCTGAAGATGGCGGACGATACGCAGCCGAAATATCAGTGGTGGAAATTTTATTTGCGCGACTGCATGCCAGAAATTTAATATACTTCTAGCACGTGATTGAATGTATACCCGCGAGAGTGGAAACTGTCATCAAGGCTAAGGGTGGGCCAACACCTTACTCAATTCCGGCATTACCTATGGAGGGCGCCGCGAACTTGTAAGTCATTTTCAGCTAGGTGTCCGGATACTTTTGATCACCTAGTGTAACAGTAGCGCTACCCTTTCTTGAGTACTGCTCAAGTATTGGGTTCCCCAGCAGGTTGGATGAAAGGAAGCAGTTCAGAGACGTGCAGCTACATTTGTTAGCGGTAGGTTCGATCAACACACGAGTATTGCGGAGATGCTTTGTGAACTGAGATAGAGGGACCTTGGCGTTTTTTTCACGAAACAGTGTCTCGAAAATTTAGTGAACTGGAGTTTTTGGCTGACTGCAGAACGATTCTTTTGACGGTATCTCTTAATCTCTTGTGTAAAAGATTCTAGGCAGTACACTTTATCCTTTTGCACCAACAACGTAACACTACCGATCAACGGCAGGGAATGCCTTGGTCCACAAATAGCGTAGTGTCCGATAGTAATACCGCAAAGATGATCGAATGCGATGTGAAATTATTGGACTAATTACCCACTTAAATTTATGTAAAATAAATTTTTTGTAATCATTTTGATTTTTGGAATACCTGAAGGATCCAAGCCATTTTAACTGTTATAAAGTTCCAGAAATTTTCCCTCTGTGACGAGAATGGTGATGGCACTTCCTTTCACTTCCCCATTGTCGTGAAAGTGATGGAATCATCACAGCAAAAAGTGGCTTTCCATAATCCTCGCCAACGTCAACGTAACTACCAGTTTCTGTGTCACATCACTTGATTAGCTCTTTATCATGAACATTCTCACATTCTTTCTCTCCGGTCCGTATGCTTTGCAGATCAGACGGTGAAAGTAAGACTTCATATATCTGACAGAGGTACTGGAACTTCAGACGCTGTCGCTGTTTCGTTACTGTTAGAATTGTAGCACATTTGTGCAACTTCTACACACAACCCTAAAATTCAGTATCATATACTTACACAAAAAAGAATGTAGGTGTGGGACACTTGCTAAATGGCTGTTTTGATGAGTAATCGTCAAAATAGTTCATTTTTCTAAAGAGCTAGGACGTTTCTATGTATGTGAAATGCGGTAAACACGGGTGACCAGTGCGGCATTTACAAGTTCCTCGTCTCTTGTAGTAATGGCCCTGGCATCGTGCTCCTGTCTTACAATTATAAACTAAAAGTGATTTAACACTATTACCGGGTTATAAATGTGCTATTGAGAGCATCATAGTTCGACTTTTGACCCCCAGTGAAATCATCCATATTCGAATATGTATTTACGTCTAGTAGCCATGTGTGAGATATTTTCGTACTGTATAGATTCTCACAGGCGAGCGTCATGGCCCAGAGTTGTCAGAGCTCTACAATTTTGTTCTTTCCACTCGTCCGGTAATTGTCATGTCACCTCGGTGGAGACACCGATGTATATTGCAGAAATATTATTAAAGCAGGTAACTTGCTCAGTATAGTTCTTTATTGTGAGGATACACGACTGTGCTTCAAAGATAAAGAAAAATAATGTAAGGGTGCGGAATATGCTGGAATCAAATTTTAATTTATTGAATTGACATGTTTCATATATTTGGACATGGTGTTCATGGTTCTACTTTCCTTTTTTTTCAGAGTGAAGCAGACGTGCGGATTACCAGTTCAGCGCCTGAAAAAGTGGAAAAAATAAGTTACGTATCAGTCTTCTTAATCCATATCACAAAGACTTTTTATATTATTTATGTTTACTATTTACTAACAGGAACACATATTCGTGCATCTGAGATTAGTACAAACTACGTTAATGACTATCCTCATGTTGAGGCCTGCCTTGCATGGACTTATATAAGTTTTTTGAGACTGTTAGTACGCGTCAATCTTGAACTGATGCAGCGAATATCTTTTTTTTTGTTTCTATAAGCCTCCATTTGTGCACAGTAAAAAAATCGGTAATGGAAACAGTCAATAAACAACTGTCACCTGGCTAATCGTCTTTGATTACATTAATTACGCCAATGGACAACATAGCAAAGCTATCTAAGAATCCCAATACATAAGTTCCATACCACGTTTAGACCTGAAGAAAATAACATTCTCCGCTCATTATCTGCTAACATACCTCTTCTGCCTAAACGCTACGGGATGTGTGGAAATATACCTGCTATAAAAAATGCTCAAGCTATTTTGCAATCCTGGGAAGATAGCTTGAAGAAACTATTACCGGCAGAACTCCAGTCTGCGCACAGTTATAATTTAATGTTTCAATGGTGTTAATCATGACATATTGCGAGAGTCTTGACTGAGGGTAGAGTACTTACGATATGCATCTTCGACAGAACGCACTCAATGACGGTGATCAGTTTCAAGCCGACTTCTTTCAGGACAGCTCTCAGGTACTCGTCGGCTATCACCTAAAATAAAAAAAGTGGGTAATATTTTGATGTTTGGTAATGTATTCAAATTTCGAAAAGAGTCGGTGTTAAGAAAGGACGGTAGCTCTCACCTCCTTTATCATGTTGCTGATACCGCCCCAGAGCAAACGGATGTCAACCTTCAAGAGATGATTGAGCTGAAAATAAGAAAGGCACGAAAATTACTCGGAATCTAGTCACTAAGAAAGAGAGAAGAGGCAGACAATATTTTTTTGATAATTAAATGAATAATATCAACCTACTGCTCCGCTGCAAATTATTTACTTCAGTTAAAAGTACGGTATATGTTTCGCAACTTGGGTCATTTTCAACTGTCCTATAGTAAATGTAGGTACACATCCTGAAATTGGAAAAAACAGAAACATGCAATTCGACAAACGTGTTCCCACTGATTCAGGTTAATTTCGTGTACATAAAGTGAAGTGATATTACATGTATCAGCATCAAAAAGTTTCTCACTCTGTTACTACGTGCTACTGTACACGTTATTCTACGACTTTAACATGGCGGGATCACATTGGTATATTCTCCAGGTATATCCCAAAATACACACTTTCGACAGAAAAGTGAGGCACCCAGAAGATCTGGTCGAATGGCAGCTAACTTCATTCACGTATTCTATACACCATCAACGGGAAAGTAAAAGATTAGAGGTGCTTCTCTGTGTCACAGGTTGAATGGCCACCTGAGTGCATTAGTGTCGTTCGTGTACAGTGTTGCTACGAGGCCTGCTAGCGAATACAGAGTAATGGGCGTGAACTGCTTCAGGCATTGAGCGATCATTGCTCGCTTCTGACTCAGGTATGTTTCTCCTACAGTGATAGTTGAACGTGAACAGCGCTACACACTAGTGTGGATAGGTTTATTGGTGAAGACTGACCGATAAGGGCTTCGTGTGAAGGTTCACCGAGTTCAACGGAAGAGTGATTCAACGATGCTATGCTGAGCTGTTCCCCGTTGATGGCATCTAAGTTGCGTTTATAGGTGGTAGCGTAACTCGGTATTTTGTGTTACACGTTTTGCTGTTGTGGACGCTTTTTCACAACTTCTTCCAAGTTGTAAAAATTATATTCCACTACCTAATTCGGCCGCATCAGTCGAACGCAACCTCGCCTATGCCTCCGAGAAAGCCCGACCACGTATCAGTACTTGTACCTGTGGCACTGTAGCACTGACTTCCATTCTTCCCAAGTTTTATTGCTCCCTCAAAATCCTGTAATGAAATGATTGCGCCTCGCGTTCCTTGTTCGACTACCTTCTCCCACTCTGTACCAGCTTATAGCACCTAGAACACTTTTTTTAATGATGCTGCCGCCTTTTGACGGTCATAATTTTTTTTTTTTATGATTAAGATTTCGGCCATCTCCATGTACAAAAACTTGGTTAAATGTCAAAAGACAAGTCCTTCCTTCATAACAGTCTGATCGATTTTGACACATTAATACGTTTCTGTACTTGAAAATACCCTAATGCCGAAATCTGGATCGTATAACAATAAAATAAAAATCGTACAAACAAATGGCTGCAGCGTCGTTCAACAAATTTACGATGACTGTATTCCAGGATAAATAAAAATTACCTAGAACACTTCCCCTGTCCTACTCCTTCCATGAAGTTAAATCCCAACACTGTGTACTGTCTTCCGCGCCAGGAAACTCTGGCAAGCTACAGCGTTTCCATTAACACATCACAGTTTCTGCTTTTCTAGAAACTCTCCATGTCCTTTCCTAATGTAAGTTAAAGAGTATTCCATTTCGAGGCCGCTAGCTCATCCCTAAAATCTACCCTTCCTTAAAACCATAGTGTATCCTACCCAGCCCACCCTATTCCAAATGATTGTTGCAGCTCTTAAGCTCCTTCCTCAGCTGCTATTTCACTCATGCCTTAATACTTGTATCCCAATTATCAGCTCCTTCTCGCACAGACATCCCCAATCTTCTTCGATGCAATAGTCTCCCCAATACTACCCACATTCATTATCCAGAGTTGTCGGATGCCCCCATCTCGCTCAGAACAAACACAATGTACAAAGCATCACAACAATTTTTTCATCATTTCCTAAATATTTTACTAAAAGCCTAAATTTTGTACTTTAATTGTTCAATAATGGAAATTTGGCAGGTGTCGGCCAAGCACCCCTTGGGAAATAGAAAGAAGTGGACGAGAACGACGGTTGTTGGAATGCGTCATCTGTAGTTTCTACAGTTTGAGCAACTGAATCCTTAGGACAATTTTGGACCTGGCGAGCTGATACGACAGCTAACTGCGAGATACTGAACCGTACGACTCTTCCACTTCTGCTGATGTATTGATAGCTCCTGACTGCAGTTTGATTGTCAGAAGCGTCCTACGTCGCCGCACCCTACGCCACCGTTGTTCACCCTCGGGAAGCAGATGCGGCCCATTGCAGTCCTCGATGTCGTATACCATAACTGCAGCCCTGATCAGGATTGACTGCCTAGCCTGACAGCATCTACAGCCACCTGAGCCCTTATAATATGGAACCTGGTGCAAAATAAGCGAAATGTATAACCCAGAACACTGGCAAGCAGGACGCAAAAGGGAGATGGAAGGAACAAGGAAAATTAAAGTCTAATATCCCGTCGACGACGAAATCATTCGAGATGAAGCACAAACCAGTAAAGGGAACGAATGTGGAGGGAAATCGTCCGTGATCATTCAAAGGAACCGTCCCAGTACTTACCGTACACTATGTAGGGAAATTACGGGACACCTAACACGGGAGAGGGGCTAAAAACGAGATCTGTGTCTTATCACTGCGCCAACTCCTTCAGCCGCAAAGAGATACAAGACCTGCACTTTGAAACAGAGATTATTAATAAGAAGTGGAAGCCGTTTACTTACTTGGGAAACATATAGATATTGCAATGTTTAAAGTAAAGGAACACAAGACAACAATATCGTGTAGGATATACGTCTTGTACGTCTTATGAAGTGTTGTGGCGTAGAAAATGTACACCATTTAGCGAAAAAGATCAAGCGTTTGATCTAGGAGACAGTTGTAGCGAGTGTTGCGCCTACTTCTGTACACTGTACCGCTTTTGTGGAAGGGTGAACAGTGGTCCATTATCATTTTCACCTTTCCTATGCCGTGGGCGATTGGCACACAAGAAAAAGACTATAGCATACTAGAGTGACTCCTAAACTGTAAATTTTTATTCATACTCATTTCTTGATCTGCATACCTGTGGAAAAAGGTTGCTCCTTAACTCATTACGGAGCGAGGGCTTACAGACTTCTGTAAGGCACTCAGCAAGGTGCAACGTCTCTCTTGCACCATCTGCCTCTGTAGCAGATTGTGAAGTTGTGCAACGCTATCACACTGAATAAATAAACGAATCGTGCAGCTCTCGTTTGATTTTTCTCTCTCGTTTAGCAAATCGCTAAAGACGCTAAAATGAGGAAGAAATGTTCAACCGAACATTTTCTAAGCCACCTTTTTGTGTGCGAACAACAATTTCCTTAATTCGTATAACAAATTTCTGTGTGGTATCTCCTGTCCCATCCGTTAGATACTCGTAGATGCCTGAAGGTTTTAGCAGTGACTGATCACCGGCAGCTACTCAAACACTGAGAGAGGCAGCGCAGTGATTTACACACTAGACTCGCATTTCGGAGGACGACGGTGAAAACCGGCATCCAGCCATCCTGATTTAGGTTTTCCATGATTTCCCTAAACTGTTTTAAATAAAGTCCGGGTTGATTCCTCTGAAAGGACACTATCGACTTTTTCCTCATCCTTCCCTAGTCCGATGGGAACCTATGAGCTCGCTGTTTGGTTCCCTCCCCCCAAACCGATCAACCAACCGTACCCAAACGGCGTCGTTTTTTACCGTGCATCTGCGATCATTACATAAAAGTCTGTTCAGAGTGAGATATCATTCCTTAGACCAGGCTCTCATCATCTGCAAGCCTCTCACGTTTTCGTAAGACGTCCTTACGATGTAACCTCGCTGTATAGGAAAGCGTCGACTGTCAACACACTACAAGGACTACAGACGCTCTCTGTCAGATCACGCATGTATATCGCGAACAACGTCCCTGCCTCACTACCTTGGCCCAGGCGGGATGTAATATTTCGTCTTGTAATGTCTCCATATTACTAACGACGTACTGATTATCGAGTTGAGTGGCACAGTCGTCGTCACAGTTATGGAGGTCCGTTGTTGGAGTCTTCTGAACATTCGGATTTACCTTTCTGTAACCTCTCTAAATCGCTTAAGGCAGATGCTAGAATAGTTCCTATGAGAAGGACATGGTTGATTTCCTTCCAGGTCCTTTCCCAGTCCTATCTTGTGCTGCATTTGTAAACGTCCTGTAGTCTACGAGCCCGTATATCTGAATCTTTCTTCCTCCTTATACTGCGCTGAAATTTAGAGCGCCACTGGAACAGATTTGTCTACCGTGTAAGAGGCAACCGAAGGCTTTACTAACACGGAAAACGACGTTCTTTGAAGAAAGTAAGGCACGAGGAATAATTATCTGCGTTCGATGACTTCTGTCATCACCTACCCGGCCGTGGCGTTATCTCGTACCTTTTATTCCGACTGGTGGACATCAAGCTGTCACGCTTCAACATAGCACTGTTCCATAGCTTCCTACTCTGGAGAGAAAGTCCTCCAGCTTGTGATGCCTGTGGTATACGATTCAATACTAGCCAATTTTTATTAGAGACCAAATTATGTACAGACCGAACGCCAGCGTATAATATAAATAGCTAATGATGGGACGAAAGTTACACAGCTTTTAAACACTCGTGCATTGTCCACACTGCATGCACATATATTATTTTGGAGGTTCCATTGCGTGGCAGACTGGTTGGACCGTCAACCAACAACGCATATCTGCCGCTTTCTTTTAACCACTTTCTAAATGGATCAGAATTTTTTGTTGATCTTTTATGAAGTGAGACAGGATGAAGTCTCATTGTGTCTGTGAGTGTGTGTGTGTGTGTGTGAGAGAGAGAGAGAGAGAGAGTGTGTAATTTTACGCAAAATAACTTTAAATAGCCTAACTGAAGTTAAAAATAAAATATTTCTTCTAAATTTAAGCCATTTTTATCATTCCCGTAAACCATTCGAACCGGTGCCTTATTGCCGACTCTTAACGAAGGTACTAACATACGGATTAGGTTCCCAGATTCATCACTGGCTGGAAGACTGCTCAAATAACAGAATCCAGTATGCTGTCCACAACAGCGAGTGTTCGTCAGGACAGTTGTTATTTTGTATATACATAAATGATCTGGCGGACAGGGCAAGCAGCAGTCTGTGGCTCTTTTCTGATGATGCTGTGGTTTATGGGAAGGTGTCGTTGTTGAATGCCTGTAGCAGATTACAATATGACTTAGAAAATGGCTCAAATGGTTCAAATGGCTCTGAGCACTATGAGACTTAACATCTGAAGTCATCAGTCCCCCAGAACTTAGAATTACTTAAACCTAAATAACCTAAGGACGTCACACACGTCCATGCCCGAGGCAAGATTCTAACCTGCGACCGTAGCAGTTGCGCGGTTCCAGACTGAAGTGCGTAGAACCGCTCGGCCACACGGGCCGGCTGACTTGGAAAATATTTCTAGGGGTGTAATGAATGGTAACTAGATCTAAATGTAGAAAAAATTATGTCAATACAGATGAGTGCGGAACAAAACTAGGATGTTCGAGTACTGCATCAGGAGAGTGCTGCTTTCCACAGTCAGTCGATGAAGAATGTAGGCGTGTCGTTGTAGACCAATACGAAATGGAATGAACTTGTAGGAATTGTAGTAGGGAGGGAGAATGGTTAACTTCTGTTTATTGCGGGTATGTAAGGGAAGTATGGTTCACCTGTAATGGAGAACGCATGTAGAGCACTAGTGCGACCCGTTGATGATTACTGTTCATATGTTCTGCACCGGGCTAGGTTAAAGCACGATATCGAAGCAATTCAGAGGCGGGTTGCTGGATCTGTTACCTGTAGGTTCGAATAACTTGCATGTATTACGGAGATGCTTTGGGAACTCAAATGGGTATCTCTGGAGGGAAGGTAACGTTATTTCCTAGAAGCGTTATTGAGAAAATTTAGAGAACCGGCATTTGAGGCTGTGAAGAAAGATTCTACTGCCGCAAACGTACATTTCATGTAAGGGCCACGAAGATAAGAGTATTACGAAAAACAAGTCAATAATTTTCGAGTCCAGCTATAGTAAATGTTGCTTGACGCAGTCACTTCGACTGAGTATCTAGGCACATCATTGAAAATTAATATCAATTGCAATTTGTATACGAGAATTGTAGTAGGAGACGCAAATGGTCGGCTTTGGCTTTTTGCGAGAATGTTGGGACAGGCATACGGACAGTCGTTTTTCTCTCACGCTCTTAGGGACTAGAACGGGAAAAGAAATGACTGGTAATGGTACAGAGTCTCCTCCACCACGCAGCGTAAGGTGTATATATGTAGATATACAAGGTATTACAAAAACGTACGGCCAAACTTTCAGGAAACATTCCTCACACATAAAGAAAGAAAATATGTTATGTGGACATGTGTTCAGACACGCTTAATTTCCATGTTAGAGCTCATTTTATTACTTCTCTTCAAATCACATTAATCATGGAATGGAAACACACAGCAACAGAATGTACCAGTGTCACATCAAACACTTTGTTACAGGAAATGTTCAAAACGTCGTCCGTTAGCGAGGATACATGCATCCACCCTCCGTCGCATAGAATCCCTGATGCGCTGATGCAGCCCTGGAGAATGGCGTATTGTATCACAGCCGTCCACAATACGAGCACGAAGAGTCTCTACATTTGGTACAGGGGTTGCGTAGACACGGGCTTTCAAATGCCCCCATAAATGCAAGTCAAGAGGGTTGAGGTCTGGAGAGCGTGGAGGCGATGGAACTGGTCCGCCTCTACCAATCCATCATCACCGAATCTGTTGAGATGCGTACGAACACTTCGACTGAAATGTGCAGGAGCTCCATCGTGCGTGAACCACACGTTGTGTCGTACTTGTAAAGGCACATGTTCTAGCAGCCCAGGTAGAGTATCCCGTATGAAATCATGCTAACGTGCTCCATTGAGCGTAGGTGGAAGAATATGGGGCCCAATCAAGACACCACCAACAATGCCTGCCCAAACGTTCGCAGAAAATCTGTGTTGATGACGTGATTGCACAATTGCCTGCGGATTCTCGTCAGCCCACATATGTTGATTGTGAAAATTTACAATTTGATCACGTTGGAACGAAGCATCATCCGTAATGAGAACATTTGCACTGAAATGAGGATTGAAACATTGCTGGATGAACCATTCGCAGAAGTGTAGCCGGGAGGCCAATCAGCCGCTGATAGTGCCTGCACACGCTGTACATGGTACGGAAACAACTGGTTCTCCCGTAGCACTCTCCATACAGTGACGTGGTCAACGTTACCTTGTACAGCAGGAACTTCCCTCACGCTGACATTAGGGTTAGCGTCAACTGCACGAAGAATTGCCTCGTCCATTGCAGGTGTCCTCGTCGTTCTAGGTCTTCCCCAGTCACGAGCCATAGGCTGGAATGTTCCGTGCTCCCTAAGACGCCGATCCATTGCTTCGAACGTCTTCCTTTCGGGACACCTTAGTTCTGGAAATCTGTCTCGATTCAAACGTACCGCGCCACGGCTATTGCCCCGTGCTAATCCATACATCAAATGGGAATCTGCCAACTCCGCATTTGTAAACATTGCACTGACTGCAAAACCACGTTCGTGATGAACACTAGTACCTGTTGATGCTACGTACTGATGTGCTTGATGCTAGTACTGTAGAGCAATGAGTCGCATGTCAACACAAGCACCAAAGTCAACATTACCTTCCTTCAATTGGTCCAACTGGCGGTGAATCGACGAAGTACAGTACATACTGACGAAACTAAAATGAGCTCTAACATGGAAATTAAGCGTTTCCGGACACATGACCACATAACATCTTTTCTTTATTTGTGTGTGAGGAATGTTTCCTGAAAGTTAGGTCGTTCCTTTTTGTAACACCCTGTAAAGGTATATTTACTCACTCCCTATCTTATTTTAGTCATGGATTAAAGATTTCCACCCATCGTATGCCCGACAATCTCACCGTCATCGTCGTTAAAGAAAACATTTGCTTCTTACCACAGCGACCAGGAAGAAGGCGAGGTGCAGGGAGTAGCAGAGCGCCTGCGGCACCTTCACGCCCACGCCGACGAGCAAGTTGTACATGGAGAAGACCCAGCCGTCCATGATGAGGGCGTACTTGTCGCACGTCTTACAGTGCATGTACTTGTCCACCTTCTCCAAGTGGGGGTTCGCCGAGCTGAGCGAGCAGCAGGCCGCCAGCACGGCGAGCAGGATAACCACCTTTCCGGAGTACATGGTGTCTGCCGTTCCTGAAACAGGACAGTGCACGAAGATTGATTCAGACGTAAACCCATCACTGTTTGAAAATTTTATCAGCGTTTCTAACAGGGACACTTGTGAGACGGTTTCTACCGTTATGGAGCACTGATATTATTCTGTATCCTTGTTACTTTGCTGCTTTTATTTGTTTTTTGAAAAGCCTTCAGTATTTAGAATAGTTCGATGTAATCCTTCGTCCTTTTCCATTCGGCACTTACCGTTTCATCCTCATGTAACTGCTATACCGAACATTCTATAATCTCTTTTTGCGTTTCCTGGTCTTTGTCTATTACTACCATTTTCCCTCTCAACACCGCCTTCCAACACAATGTTGGCTACCTCTGGACGCTACCAATAACCTGTTCCCTCTAGTAAGAGTCTTCGATAGGCCACAATCCTTGTCCACTTTTCTCACACATTCATTTCGTTATTTATCTGTTCTCGTTATCTACGTGAAAACAAGGCTCCGGCAATAGACGACATTCCGTCAGAAATACTGATATCATTGGGGAGAGTTAGCCTCGATCAAACAAGTCGTATATCCTGGTGACAGGCCAAATACACTCAAACTTGAAGAAGAGTATAATAATTCCAGTTAAAAAAGAAAGAAAAAGAACAATTGCTGACAAGTGTGAATACTAACGAAATAAGTCTTGCTTGCAAAAGAATGAAAACAAAAACTGTACGAAAGTGACCTTTGGGATGACCAGTGTGAGATCCGGAGAAACGTAGGAACATGCGTGGCAATACTGGCCATATGAACTATCTTAGAAAATAGGATGAAGAAAGACAAACACACATTTATAGCTTTTCGAGATTTAGAAAAATCTTTTAATAGTGACGGCTGCAATATATTCATTGAAATTTTGAAAGTAAGAGGGATATAATATAGAGAGTGGTAGGTTATTTACTACAGACTAGCTGTAAGAGCCAAGGATCTGAAGTGGAAGCAGTGATCGAAGGGAGTGAGATAAGGTTGCGCCCCATCTCAAATATTATTCAACGTGTACACTGAGCAGGTAATAAAGGAAAAATAGAATAGGGACTTGGGAAGGGAGTTAAAGTTCAGGGAGAGGAAA
This sequence comes from Schistocerca piceifrons, assembly GCF_021461385.2. NCBI lineage: Eukaryota > Metazoa > Arthropoda > Insecta > Orthoptera > Acrididae > Schistocerca > Schistocerca piceifrons. Next base: position 243,406,206 of record NC_060143.1, read on the forward strand.
CTGAGGCTCTCCGATGATATTGTAATTTGTTCAGAGATGGCAAATGTACTGGAAGGTCAGCTGAATGGAATAGATACTGTCTTGAAGAAAGATTTTAAGGTGAGCATAAACAAAAGTACAGTAAAAGTAATGGAATGAGTCGCTTTACATGGGGCGGCAATTAGTAAATTACAGTAAGAAATGAGACACTAAAAGTATCAGATAAGTTACGACATTTGGGAAGGAAAACAGTTTATGATGCTGAATTAGGGAGGACATAAAGTGAAGACTAGAAATAGCAAGAAAATATTTCTGAAAAAGGGGAATTGGCAGTATCAATTATAAATTTAAATGTTAGAAAATCCTTTTTTCTGAAGATACTTTCCTGGAATGTAGCCTTGTACAGAAGTGAAACTTGGACGATAGGCAGTCGAAGCTTATGAAGTATGGTGCTAAAGAAGATGTTGAAGATTAGATGTGGAAATCGAATAACAAGTTAGTAGGTACTGAATGAAAAGAAGGGATTGCTTGATAGGACACTTCTAGAGGCACCAAGGAGTATTAAGTTTGATAATGGAGAGGGAAGAGTGCGATGAAAAAATTTTGGATCGATACCTCGGCTTGATGACAGTATACGACTTAAAGAGGACATACTAGTAGGTAGAAGTAGTGACGCAGAAAATATGAGGCATGCTTAGGATTGAATAGCGTAAAGAGCCTTTTGACTAAAGACCACAACAACAATATGACCACCAATAACAAGAGAAAGTGTATCCTGTTGAAGTAGGTGGTACAAAAAATTTCGGAAGAAAAGGGACACAAAAAATAAGCGGAAGTTTTGATATATAGATCGAAGCAAGAGTTTTATGAGAGTAAAGAAACGGTTTGCAGGAATATGCGGAAAAAGGAGGTTCCAATGTACATCATGAGAAAAAACTACAACGTGTTGACGAAAAATACACGAAACGAAACTTGAAAGACTTATGGAGCATACGAATGTAATATTGATAGGGAATAAAAGGGAGTAAAAATAAAACGGAGAAAGATTAGAAGTGGACAGACTGCAGGGTAAAAATTAAAGGTAATGAACCAAAGAGGACCAGAATGAGCTAAAGAATTAATAGATATTCTGAAAGAAAAGAAGACGTCTTGACCAGATGATCAGTGATCCTGAAGGGTTGTGACAGGCCAAATAAAATAATATGTTATATTAACATTGTTCCAGGTGGCTACTTCAGTAACACCTAAATCTGTTTGAGAATAAACTGGACAGGAAAACACAACGGGTTTTGGTCGGTACATCAGTCTAGTGACTGATTTTAGAATCGCATGAAGGAATGCGCACTAGAGACTGCCAGCAGCAGTTTATGCTTTCTCGACAGGTTTTGTTGTTGTTAGACGTGATGCGCAGCATCTGTAACAAATTTCGCTTTGTACACATTTAAATGCCGTATAATATATTAAAGCGCGACAGAATGTTAATCCGAAGGCCCCGGGTTCGATTCCCGGCTGGGTGGGAGATTTTCTCCGCTCAGGGATTGGGTGTTGTGTTGTCCTAATCATCATCATTTCATCCCCATCGACGCGCAGGTCGCCGAAGTGGCGCCAACTCGAAAGACCTGCACTCCGCGAACGGTCTACCCGACGGGAGGCCCTAGTCACACGACATTAACATTTTTAGTACCATCTTGTACCATGAAACAGGGAAAAAGATCATTTTGCGTGCATCATATGTTAGTTGCAAATGAACTAAATTTCTTTATGTCTCAACGATTTTACCTGTCTTCAAAATGTAATTTTGTGTTAGTTCTAAATAGTTTCTATTTCAAAATTTATTTAATTTGTACCTGGTTTTCAATAATACTTCTGGTTAAAGTGATTTCATTTCCTGATTATCCGTGTGCAGTATTGTAGAAAAGTAACAGGTAGACTTTTAAGTGCAGTGTTGACGGGATTTTCTTGACTGAAACGCTTTTTAAACTACAGTCGAATATTTGTTCCTAGGTACGCGATCATGTTGCACCTAGGAACATGCCTTCACTTTTAGTAAGACTTTCATTTTGTGGAGTTATTGTCGCAAATTCAGAAAAAGACTGCAGCACGTACGAAGCAGACGCCATAATTTGAAAATGAAAAAGAGAATGTATTAAACTTCTATCACAGGGCTTGCTAGAGAATAAAGTCTGAAAAGTGGACGAACTCTCTCCCCTGCTGAAGTGAAATATTCCCCTTTGCTCACCTAGATCGACGAGACGTAATACCGGAGCAGTCAGAACCGGATGAGGACTGAGGTGGACTCCGGGCTAGAGCTTCTTAAAATACTGCCGCCGGGGATGTTATCTCGCAGGATTCCGTAAACTGAAATTAACTGGCCTGCAGACGTGTCTTGTGCAATAACAAGTAGGTCCCTGCAGGCCAGTCCGAGATAGTGCAGTTCGTCACCTCCCATTACTCACGGAACACTGATAGCGCCCTCAGAGCGTCGTCTCCGTTCGGTGTCCAGTACTCGTTTGTTGCTCTTAGTACGTAACTATAGAAGTTGTTAACATAACTTGAGTTCACAAGTTTACACAAAGCTGCAACTTGTACCGTAACAGTGCACAGGAGGGATTTGTTACTTCCGTTAATTCATAAAAATTTCGAATCTGCTAGTGCCTTTATCCAACAACTTACCGTCATTGAATTAAAAGATTAACACCGTTTTAATACACAGGGAATTTTTATGATTTGCAGAGTGCAACATTTTTCTGGAAAATCTTATAGTTTATGGCTTTACAGACACATTGAATACATGGTCCATATTTAACAGACACAAACCGAAGATTGATGTTAGACAAATAATGTTGTTTTCATAATGAGTCTCCATTTGACTGGTTACAATTACCACCGGTGTCCCACACAGTCCATTAATGAGGCCTTCTATCTTACAGTGAAAAAGCAAAAATATTCTCATTGGTGATAATGCTACCACTATAATGAAGCTGAAAATATATTTATGAACAGAAGAACAACGAAATACTGAGAGTGTTATTTGATTGATTCTCAGTAAACGACTTACATTCTAACTTGCGAGAAACACAGTTCCCTTTATTCTAGACAAGGTAAGATATAACATCTTTAACAACTGAATTCGGCGATTATGAAACGTGAATTATTAAAATGCAGTGAATGCATTTAGAAAAGAAACTGAAGTTGAAATAATTTTATAGATTTTCTCCAACTCCTCAAATTAGAAACATCTCATCTAGTTGCAAATACTTATTTTGGTAACAAATCCCCTCTACTTGTAAATACTGATTTTGGTGACGAAAGGTGCCGAAATTTTGCTCATCCTACATTATTCCATTCATTAATATCGTGAGGGTTAATTTCCTGGGACGATTCCGTACTTATACATAAAGTATACGTTGCACAATAAAAGGGTCTAGGATAATGTTTTGGGACCACTATCGAACTGTTTCTTGCGACTTACGAGTCACACTTTCTAAATAATAGTACCATCTACATATATAACTCTAACAACAAAAATACCTTCTCTGCCCTAAACTTACTCCTGTATACAGAGGAACTAACTACGCGCCATATAGGTATTTGATCATATCTGTCGTATATTCGTGGTACTGACACATAATAATGCTGCTTTAAAACCAAATGGACATCATTTTTGCTTGTTAACTCCTTATACTCGATAGACTGAATCTATGTCTAATTGAGTGACATTTATTAAATGTTATTGTAGATTTATATTATGTTACAAACCTCGTTATACAAATACCCAGCAAGTATCCGTATATTAGTAGAAAAATATTTCATTTGTAAACCCAGTATACTGTCTAAATTGCAGTGAGTTGTCCCAAAAATGTAAAAAACTAATTGTATACCACAAGCTACCTCTTTAGTCGAAATGAGAATTACTCGTTCCCTTTCTACAAATGAGATTTTTGGCGTATTGTGGGAATTTTTTATTATATTCAAAATTTATGTTTAGATTTGGCTTCCAGAGGTTCAAGTGGTTTTAATTTTTTAATAAAGTATTAATGCAACAGTTTTCGACGATTTTATTATAGGTGAGAAGAATGGTTACAAGGCAACATCATTGCCAGTGACATCACTGTTATTTTTCAAAGTTTACTCACAGATGCTAGTAACGGTTGCCTACAACTGAAGCGAGGATAAAACGTAAACTGAACTAAATTTAGTGATTCGCACCAAGTGGGATAAATACAGATGAAAAAATTCTGAGACCACATACAACGATGATCACGACATTAGCTTAGAAATATCGAACCTACTCCGGAGTGAGCATACAGAGACAAATGAAAGTTTCTATCAGGCCCGAATTGGGATTCAGAACTCTTGATTACTGCAATACTTACTACTTCGACTTCGTTGCTGAGAGTTTAACACAAATAAAATTAGACAAAATGTAAATGTGGTCATTAATAAACTGTCACCCTGTACCTAACCCACTCAGAAATAATTTAGCGTGTGCATGTGCATTAAGAAGGAAACCAACGAATCTAAAGGCAGACTACGCACATCTGTGAGATAAGCTCCTAAGTAACATTTAACACCGCATTGTTCCATAGGTAGTATTCTAACTTGCTTGGATCGTCCCAGTCGTGCTGTAGCCCTTGTGAATGAGACATTTCCTATCAAACTTGTCCCATTCCTCAGGAGTGTCTGTCATGACGTCATCTAGTACATGAGGATAACTTCTCCAACGATGCGCAGAAAGTTTCATTTAGTGTCAGTCAGGCTCAGTAGAAGCCATGTCAACACACACACACACACACACACACACACACACACACAAACACCGGAATACGTCTCACGCAGGTGGTTGCGCTGTGATAATGCTTTACAGTCTTGAGAGACTAACACGTCACCGACCTACACAGTGGGTTGGAGGTTGAGGTTGGAGGTTGAGAAGTCAATAAGTGTGATTCCCTTTTTTCATCTATCAGCGGTTTGGTTAAGAGGACTTATTTTTGAATCTGAAAATGATGATGAAACTACTTTATCCACTTGTGCGGAAACCTTGGAGGTATTCTGCAAGAACTAGTGCCTCCGCCTAAATCCGCAGAGAAAAATGATACCTGCTTTTCACTTATCAAACAGATCAGAAGTCAGATTCAGAGCTCATATCTTGCCTCACTGGAGCTCACCATAATACCTAGGACTTACTTTAACTTTCAGGCATCACCTCTCATATTAACTTCCTCTTCATTGGTACCTAAAGATAAGTTAATGCTCACGTATTAAGAATCACAGCCTCATCCCTATCATTGCTGCTGAGTACTGCTGTTCGGCCAGGATCAATAGTGCTCACACTGAGAAGACAGACTGTTGCTCAGTCAGGAAATGATAATAATTACGTGATGTACTCGTAATACAAATACCCTTCTGCTTTCTGTTCTTAGGAATATCCAACCTTCAGCTCTAAGAAGATGAGAAGCTCTTGAGGTCTGGTACAATATTTTCAAGGCTCTTCAGATACCCATTCATCGTGATATTACAAATGCAGAACGCCAAGCTCGAAATCAAGCGAGCTGTAGAGGAACACAGCAAATAAAGTTTATGGCCCTTTTTTTCAGTGTCAACCAGTCGTGGAATATCCAGTGGGAGCAGTCATCAATAGTCAACAAATGTCTCGTATGTTTCCATGATGCAAACTATCGATCTCCCAAGACATTAATGGAAGAATTCGAATTCGAACAGAACAAGGCAAAATGCTTCCATACTGATACAAGGAGTAGATCCTCCAAAAAGTCAATGGAGGATCACGACCCAGATTCGAACACGAAAACGCGGATGTTGTTATCTGTGGCACAAGTGGGGATGGGCTAGCCCCAAATTATGACGGACATCTGACGTTCTATTCATGTTTGTTCTACTACAACAGGTAAAATTTTCAAAAATTATGGTTATGTTCTGTGTGTATGGGGGCCATAGCAGAACGTAAATAAAAGGCTTTTGTTTGTCTGTTATACATAGCTATACTTTATTTCTGAAAAAGCAGGCAATATCGACGTAAAGTAATCTCCAGCCAAGTGTCTGAAGAATTTAAAAAAATAATTTTTTTTGACAATGACGTGTATCAGGCGGCCAGTTGTGATTATAAACTCATTAGAACTCATAATTTAAAATATATCGAAAGCCACGATAGCCACACCCAGTTTAATCTCTCATTGTAATTGAATATTTATTCACTCTTTCCGTAATGGCTTCAGCGCCTCAGCTCATGATGGATGTAATCTGTTCTACATAATGAAATCCAAGTAAGTAACAGTTTTTATTTTCAAATTATAAATTATAATCACTTTATATTCACAATTGAGAGCCAAATATTATTTATCATTATGAAAAAATATTTCAGTAACTCTTCTGCAGAAGATATTCTTACCAGCTTCGAAACGAGGATCAAATTAAAAAATAAGTAAATGCTCGCAACATGCTAGCTGCATACTTTATTAATTGCAGACTTACTCACAGTTACGGGAAAGAACCTTGTTCAAGATTGTGAAAGTGATTGTAATAGTTTGTGTATTAACTACGCGCATACGTGTTGCAGTTGTGCTTGTTGGATCTGATAATCACTGCAAAGCGAAAAGCGGATTTTGGTCAACTGATACGTGGCTAGCACAAGGATTTCTGCAATTTGTTCCCATGCCGCAATAGAGTTTCCTGTTGCCTCTGAAGTAGCGTCATTCTACTCGTCTAGAAATTCAGTTTCAGATTGTTCTGTGTCAATGAGCTTGTTACTTAATTCACTGGCAGACGCTACAATCCGTTCAAAATTACGCTCACGACTTTCTCTAACCCCAGTACTCTGAGAACTGTCTTCCACGATTTCCATATCAAGTTCACGATTGACACTTCTTGACAGAGTTGCTTCATCACTATCCACTGTACTCATCTTGTATAAACTACGTGCCTGAGCACGCTTTAAGACTGACATAACCAAAAACTGATGTAAAGCAATCGCTCCACGAAATACAACGAGATTATTAAAAAAATTACAAAGACCTTCAAATATTTACCCAAAATTGCAACGTCGAAACACAGGACGACAACGGACATTAGTCACCAACCTTTGCCGTAATATAAATAGAAATTGCCACAGTGAAAACAATATATAATTACTTTAAATTCTTGAATTACCTTCGTCATTGTGATGTTCGCCTATACATTTCCGGTTAAAATGCTGTCAAAAGGCAAGTCATTCAAATATCAAGATTGGTTGATCTAAAAGAGTTTACTTCGTATAGTACAGAGTTCTATGTTTCGAAAATCCTGGCTAAAGGTCGACACATTCCTGTGTGAGGTCTCGGCTGAGTGCAATAAGTCCGATCCCTGGTGACCTACAGTGAAGGAAAGCTCCTCATATTCTGTGGCAACTCGTCATTGGGGAAAAAATTTAAATTACAGAGCTGCTTATGGTATATAACGTCCATACCATAACCTCTTGTAGATCGGATCTTTATACTGCCGGACACCCTTGAAAGAGCCCCTCAGTTGGTACACAGTTACGAATGTGAATAAAAGTTTTTACCGAGACAGTGTATTACAGTTTTGATCCCACTGCACGTTTAGTGTGAAAACGGCAACCACAATAACGATCCACAGAAAGAAAATAATGCATCAAATACAGTGATAGAAATGGAAATAGTCTTATACACATACCAAAACATGTGTATATTTTCATCATATAACGGATTTGTTTCATTAAACTTTCGTAACATTCAGAACTGGAATCTTTATCAGTACCAGAATTATGGTACAGCTGTTGTACATACTGATAAGCCATTTTCTTTATATACAAATAACAGGAGACATGTTAATGCTAATGAAAGAATTAATATTTGGGTTAAGATTGATGGTGCATTGACAAATTATATTAAAGTACAAGGAGATGTGCCTGTATATTATCATCTTTAATAAAATGATCCATCCTTATCTATCCCATGAGATTTTCTTTTTTTAAACATTTATCAGGTACTGAAGCATCTGTCTCTATTGTGGGTTGCAGGGGTTACGACCCCTAGGGAGGTGGGTGGGTGTTGTATATGGATGTGTGCGCCGCCATATTGGCGGGTGACCTTGAACGAGTTTCGCTCGGCCACCGCTAGAGCTCGGAGGATCGCGCTATAGTTTTAACTAAGTGCGATCTGCTGGAAAAAATACAGCTTCCGGCCGCCATCTTGGATTATCAGCACGCTGCTTCCTGCCGCGCCCAGTCTGGCGGCACTTATCAATAGGAACTTCCACAGTACAGGCAGCTGCACGCTCATTCGACTCGAGGCAGCCGCACTGAGCACACAGCCATGCCGTACAGGAGGAGAAGATATACAAGAAGATCAAGAATGCCTGTGTACAAGACTATGGATACATTTACTCTTACTCCTAATAATGTAGCACAAGAAGAGCTACTAAATGGACCTATTACTTTTGTAGGAGCTAAGATTTTCTTGTACAACTACAGAGGTTGTAACTGGTAATAGTTGGTTAACTATTGCTATGGTAAGAGGCAGTGATAAGTCTCTATTAGGTTTGGATCCCTATTACGATAGAGACATTATTTCTTACCGAACCTGTTCAATTGGAGTACAGGGCGACAGGAATTATGGTACAGCTGTTGTACATACTGATAAGCCATTTTCTTTATATACAAAGAACAGGAGATGTGTTAATGGTAATGAAAGAATTTATATTTGGGTTAAGATTGATGGTGCATTGACAAATTAAATCCTGCAGATAAGTAGCTACTGGCTGGGCGCAGCAGGAAGTACGACGCAGATAATACGATATGGTGGCCGGAAGCTGTATTTTTTCCAGTGGATGGCGCTTAGTTAAAACTATAGCGCGATCCGTCGCGGCCCCCACCAGCTTCCCCTCCAGCGCCTCGCGTACCTCCCCTACGTCGTTACGTAGCTGCATCTGCTAAGTCAACACTGCCATGCACAAACACCCACCCACCTCCCCAGGGGTTGTGACCCCTGCAACCCATAGATTGTTAGTAAATAATTGAAAACTAATAATTAGATTTAAAAGATAAAGTTTCAGGTAAAGTAGAAGTTGACTTTTAAAAAAAAAAAATCTCACGAGATAGATAAGGATGCTTCGCAACTTTATAGTAAACAATAAAATACAAAACATTTAGATAAAAACAAAAACTAAACCGTTTAAAATAAGTCAGACAATTAAGAATATCAAAAACAGGCCTAGAGAAAATCCCAGAGTGACCCAGAGACCATCGCAGAGTGACCCAGAGAGCATCCCAGAGTGCCCCTGAGAGCTAAAACACTAAGAAGAATCGCTTCTCGGCTTCTGGCAAGATCAATGTGTAGTATTGTTTAATACTGAAATTTATAATTTCAGTATTAAACAATACTACACACTGATCTTGCCAAAAGCCGTGAAGCAATTCTTCTTAGTGTTTTAGCTCTCAGGCGCACTCTGGGATGCTCTCTGGGACACTCTGGGATGGTCTCTGAGTCACTCTGGGATTTTCTGCTGAAAATTATAATTTCAGTATTAAACAATACTACACATTGATCTTGCCAAAAGCCGTGAAGCGATTCTTCTTAGTCTTTTAGCTCTCAGGGGTGCTCTGGGATGCTCTCTGGGTCACTCTGGGATGGTCTCTGGGTCACTCTGGGATTTTCTCTAGGCCTGTTTTTGATGTTCTTAGTTGTCTGACTTATTTTAAATGGTTTAGTTTTGGTTTTTATCTAAATGTTTTTATTTTATTGTTTACTATAAAGTTGCGAAGCATCCTTATCTATCTCGTGAGAATTTTTTTTTTTTAAGTCAACTTCTACATTACCTAAAAGCTTATCTTTTAAATCTAATTATTAGTTTTCAATTATTTATTAACAATCTATGGGATGCAGGGGTCACTACCCTGGGGATGTGGGTGGGTGTTTGTGCATGGCTGTGTTGTCTTAGCAGATGCAGCTACGTAACGACGTGGGGGAGGTACGCAAGGCGCTGGAGTGGAAGTTGGTGGGGGCCGTGACGGATCGCGCCATAGTTTTACCTAAGCGCGATCGCTGGAAAAAATACAGTTTCCGGCCGCCATATTGGATTATCAGCGCCGTACTTCCTGCCGCGCCCAGCCAATAGCTACCTATCTGCAGGAAGTGTGATGTATGGCGCGGCTGTTATCAGTACTTGCAGGCATGTAACTCATGTTCTGACGACTTTCTGTGGCTGCATATGGCTGTGTGCGCCGCCATATTGGTGGGTGACCTTGACCGAGTTTCGCTTGGCTGCAGCTAGAGCTCGGAGGATCGCGCTATAGTTTTAACTAAGCGCGATCCGCTGGAAAAAATACAGCTTCCGGCCGCCATCTTGGATTATCAGTGCGCTGCTTCCTGCCGCGCCCTGTTCATCTTTCTTCTGTCCTTGATAAGAAAACCTGGAGAGGAATTCCACTTTGTTCAGTTGTTCAACACACCGTTTTACAGTTTTGTTTTCACCCAGAGGAATTTCAGCACTTTTTGTGCTGTCTTAAGGGGCTTTTTTGTAGATTTTCTTTCTCACATGAAGCTATCAGATGTGCATGCTGGTAGCTTTAAATGTACTACACAGTCTACAGCTTGTAATGAATTTTGGTACTGTAGTGCTACTTCCCTTATTTATGCCTAGTTCGCAAGTAATTATTTTTTTACAACATATCTCCGTTTACATATGTACAAGGTATTGCCTATGCTGTCTGGACACAAGTTACTTAGTAACTGATCTTTGGCTGAAGGCATAATTTAAATATTTATTGACGTAACACTCTCGGTAGGTTCGAGAAACAACTGTTTTATTGAGCAGCTAATTGTTGGTGCTGCGTGAATGGAAGGATTCGCAAGTGATTTATCGTTCATACGAGACGTCGAGTGTTTAACATTTTTCGGGTCGGCCTCGCCCATGTCCCCCTCGATCTCCCCTCCAAAAATACGGGGATAATCACAATGAATTAGGGATTAACAGCAACTGTCGATAAAAAAATACTCACCGTTTTTGACATAATAAAAATGACACGTATCTCATGAAGTATTCAAAACAAAAATCACAAACGATAAAATAATATAACCATAGCTACTGTGGTAATGGCATGTGAAATGAAAGCTTATGTCTGTAAGCGGTTGTACCTCTTTAGACAATGGAAGTCGGACGCATCTTTTTGGAATATTTAGTTTGAATTAGTATGTACTACCATGTTGTATACATGGAAGAAGGCTGGAGATACTGACAGGTTTCATATGGATTATATAACGGTAAGACCGAGATTTAGGAACCAGGTTTTAAATTGTAAGACATTTCCAGGGTAGATGTGGACTCTGACCACAATCTATTGGTTATTAACTGTAGATTAAAACTGAAGAAAGTGCAAAAAGGTGGGAATTTAAGGATATGTGACCTGGATAAACGGTTAAACCAGAGATTGTACAGAGTTTCAGGGAAAGCATAAGGGAACAATTGACAGGAATGGGGGGAAAAAATACAGTAGAAGAAGAATGGGTAGCTTTGAGGAATGAAATAGTGAAGGCAGCAGAGGATATAGTAGGTAAAAAGACGAGGGCTAGTAGAAATCCTTGGGTAACAGGAGAAATATTAAATTTAATTGATGAAAGGAGAAAATATAAGAATGCAGTAAATGAAGCAGGCAAAAAGGAATACAAACGTCTCAAAAATGAGATCGACACGAAGTGAAAATGGCTAAGCAGGGATGGCTAGACGACAAATGTAAGGATGTAGAGGCTTATCTCACTAGGGGTAAGATACTTCCTACTGGAAAATTAAAGAGACCTTCGGAGAAAAGAGAACCACATGTATGGATATCAATAGCTCAGATGGAAACCCAGTTCTAAGCAAAGAAGGGAAAGCTGAAAGGTGGAAGGAGTATGTAGAGGGACTATACAAGGGCAATGTACTTGAGGGCAATATTATGGAAATGTAAGAGGATGTAGATGAAGATGGAATGGGAGATACGCTACTACGTGAAGAGTTTGACAGAGCACTGAAAGACCTGAGTCAAAACAAGGCCCCAGGAGTAGACAACATTCCATTAGAACTACTGACAGCCTTGGGAGAGCCATTCCTGACAAAACTCTACCATCTGGTGAGCAAGATGTATGAGACAGGCGAAATACCCTCAGACTTCAAGAAGAATATAATAATTCCAGTCCCAAAGAAAGCAGGTGCTGACAGATGTGAAAATTACCGAACTATCAGTTTAATAAGTCACGCATTCAAAATACTAACGCGAATTCTTTACAGACGAATGGAAAAACTAGTAGAAGCCGATCTCGGGGAAGATCAGTTTGGATTCCGTAGAAATACTGGAACACGTGAGGCAATACGGACCCTATGACTTATCTTAGAAACTAGATTAAGAAAAGGCAAACCTACGTTTCTAGCGTTTGTAGACTTAGAGAAAGCTTTTGACAACGTTAACTGGAATACTCTCTTTCAAATTCTGAAGGTGGCAGGGGTAAAATACAGGGAGCGCACGGCTATTTACAATTTGCACAGAAACCAGATGGCAATTATAAGAGTCGAGGGGCATGAAAGGGCAGCAGTGGTTGGGAATGGAGTGAGACAGGGTTGTAGCCTATCCCCGATGTTATTCAATCTGTATATTGAGCAAGCAGTGAAGTACACAAAAGAAAAATTCGGAGTACGTATTAAAATCCATGGAGAAGAAATAAAAAGTTTGAAGATCGCTGATGACCTTGTAATTCTGTCAGAGACAGCAAAGGCTTTGGAAGAGCAGTTGAAAGGAATGGACAGTGTCATGAAAGGAGGGTGTAAGATGAACATCAACAAAAGCAAAACAAGGATAATGGAATGTAGTCGAATTAAGTCGGGTGATGCTGAGGGACTCAGATTAGGAAATGAGACACTTAAAGTAGTAAAGGAGTTTTGCTATTTGGGGAGCAAAATAACTGATGATGGTTGAAGTAGAGAGGATAACAAAAGTAGACTGGCAATGGCAAGGAAAGCGTTTCTGAAGAAGAGAAATTTGTTAACATCGAGTATTGATTTAAGTGTCAGGAAGTCGTTTCTGAAAGTATTTGTATGGAGCGTATCTATGTGTGGAAGTGAAACATGGACGATAACTAGTTTGGACAAGAAGAGAATAGAAGCTTTCGAAATGTGGTGCTACAGAAGAATGCTGAAGATTAGATGGGTATATCATATAACTAATGAGGAGGTATTGAATAGGATTGCGGAGAAGAGAAGTTTGTGGCACAACTTGACTAGAAGAGGGGATCGGTTAGTAGGACATGTTCTGAGACATCAAGGGATCACCAATTTAGTATAGGAAGGCTGCGTGGAGGGTAAAAATCGTGGAGGGAGACCAAGAGACGAATACACTAAACAGATTTAGAAGGATGTAGGTTGTGGTAGGTACTGGGAGATGAAGAAGCTTGCACAGGACAGAGTAGCATGGAGAGCTGCATCAAACCAGTCTCAGGACTGAAGACCACAACAACAACATCATGATGTACTACCATCTCCTAAAGTATTTACTGTTCCTTCTGAAACAGCTTTATGTTAACTGGTAAATATTACACGTAATTAATGAATATAAAAGAGTAGAGCCCGTGCGGGATACGGTGTCCAAAGCGCAGTGACCAGTTCTCAACCAAAGAGCTGGGCGTGTCTATTCGTTTTTTCGGAACGGGAGACGTACAAGTGCGTGCCCCTTTCGGCCAAACGGGGATCATAGAATCGAAGCGTATGCCCTGCAATCTTTCTCAGACGATTTTACAGAAACTAGTCGGTAAAACAGTTTCTTTTTTGCGTTACATACGGCTTTATGTGTAAGCTTCATAATGATGTGCCCATAATTTCTCTAATGGTCATAGTTTTTAAGATATTTGCATGGAAGTAGGACACTGGGCGGAATTGGAAAAAGTTTGCAGTGATAAACATTGATCGCTCTGATTTTTCGTTTGGTGCATATTACATAACATGCTGCTGCTTATGAAATGTAGCTAACATATCGAATGTGTCTTCATATTTGTCACCACTCTGGGGAAAACGATCTGATGTAGCACATTCATTTGCGATTGCGAGAGGCAGCGATAAAGCCAGAGTGAAATATCCGGAACATTCCTCGTATTTCATAAATGGTTTGAGATGCCGAAATGACATTTTGGCAAATGATGACACCCAAAGAGGAGAATGTTTTGTCATGTGGTTCTAATACAAAATTTCATTATCTGCCGTATTAATCCACTAACTAAAGACGTCCCCCCATGAACCATGGACCTTGCCGTTGGTGGGGAGGCTTGCGTGCCTCAGCGATACAGATGGCCGTACCGTAGGTGCAACCACAACGGAGGGGTATCTGTTGAGAGGTCAGACAAACATGTGGTTCCTGAAGAGGGGCAGCAGCCTTTTCAGTAGTTGCAGGGGCAACAGCCTGGATGATTGACTGATCTGGCCTTGTAACATTAACCAAAACGGCCTTGCTGTGCTGGTACTGCGAACGGCTGAAAGCAAGGGGAAACTACAGCCGTAATTTTTCCCGAGGACATGCAGCTTTACTGTATGATTAAATGATGATGGCGTCCTCTTAGGTAAAATATTCCGGAGGTAAAATAGTCCCCCATTCGGATCTCCGGGCGGGGACTACTCAAGCGGACGTCGTTATCCGGAGAAAGAAAACTGGCATTCTACGGATCGAAGCGTGGAATGTCAGATCCCTTAATCGGGCAGGTAGGTTAGAAAATTTAAAAAGGGAAATGGATAGGTTAAAGTTAGATATAGTGGGAATTAGTGAAGTTCGGTGGCAGGAGGAACAAGACTTTTGGTCAGGTGATTACAGGGTTATAAATACAAAATCAAATAGGGATAATGCAGGAATAGGTTTAATAATGAATAAAAAAATAGGAGTGCGGGTTAGCTACTACAAACAGCATAGTGAACGCATTATTGTGGCCAAGATAGACACAAAGCCCATGCCTACTACAGTAGTACAAGTTTATATGCCAACTAGCTCTGCAGATGATGAAGAAATTGAAGCAAAGTATGACGAGATAAAATAAATTATTCGGGTAGTGAAGGAAGACGAAAATTTAATAATCATGGGTGACTGGAATTCGTCAGTAGGAAAAGGGAGAGAAGGAAACATAGTAGGTGAATATGGATTGGGAGGAAGAAATGAAAGAGGAAGCCGCCTTGTAGAATTTTGCACAGAGCATAACTTAATCATAGCTAACACTTGGTTCAAGAATCATGAAAGAAGGTTGTATACCTGGAAGAATCCTGGAGATACTAAAAGGTATCAGATAGATTACATAATGGTAAGACAGAGATTTAGGAACCAGGTTTTAAATTGTAAGACATTTCCAGGGGCAGATGTGGATTCTGACCACAATCTATTGGTTATGAACTGCAGATTGAAACTGAAGAAACTGCAAAAAGGCGGGAATTTAAGGAGATGGGACCTGGATAAACAGAAAGCACCAGAGGTTGTACAGAGTTTCAGGGAGAGCATAAGGGAACAATTGACAGGAATGGGGGAAAGAAATACAGTAGAAGAAGAATGGGTAGCTCTGAGGGATGAAGTAGTGAAGGCAGCAGAGGATCAAGTAGGTAAAAAGACGAGGGCTAATAGAAATCCTTGGGTAACAGAAGAAGTATTGAATTTAATTGATGAAAGGAGAAAATATAAAACTGCAGTAAATGAAGCAGGCAAAAAGGAATACAAACGTCTCAAAAATGAGATCGACAGGAAGTGCAAAATGGCTAAGCAGGAATGGCTAGAGGACAAATGTAAGGATGTAGAGGCTTGTCTCACTAGGGGTAAGATACTTCCTACTGGAAAATTAAAGAGACCTTTGGAGAGAAGAGAACCACTTGTATGAATATCAAGAGCTCAGATGGCAACCCAGTTCTAAGCAAAGAAGGGAAGGCAGAAAGGTGGAAGGAGCATATAGAGGGTTTATACAAGGGCGATGTACTTGAGGACAATATTATGGAAATGGAAGAGGATGTAGATGAAGATGAAATGGGAGATAAGATACTGCGTGAAGAGTTTGACAGAGCACAGAAATACCTGAGTCGAAACAAGGCCCCGGGAGTAGACAACATTCCATTGGAACTACTGACAGCCTTGGGAGAGCCATTCCTGACAAAACTCTCCCATCTGGTGAGCAAGATGTATGAGACAGGCGAAATACCCACAGACTTCAAGAAGAATATAATAATTCCAATCCCAAAGAAAGCAGGTGTTGACAGATCTGAAAATTACCGAACTATCAGTTTAATAAGTCATAGCTGCAAAATACTAACGCAAATTCTTTACAGACGAATGGAAATACTGGTAGAAGCGGAATTGGGGGAAGATCAGTTTGGATTCCGTAGAAATGTTGGAACACGTGAGGCAATACTAACCTTCCGACTTATCTTAGAAGAAAGATTAAGGAAAGGCAAACCTACGTTTCTAGCGTTTGTAGACTTAGAGAAAGCTTTTGACAACGTTAACTGGAATACTCTCTTTCAAATTCTGAAGGTGGCAGGGGTAAAATACAGGGAGCGAAAGGCTATTTACAATTTGTACAGAAACCAGATGGCAGTCATAAGAGTCGAGGGGCATGAAAGGGAAGCAGTGGTTGGGAAAGGAGTGAGACAGGGTTGTAGCCTCTCCCCGGTGTTATTCAATCTGTATATTGAGCAAGCAGTAAAGGAAACAAAAGAAAAATTCGGAGTACGTATTAAAATCCATGGAGAAGAAATAAAAACTTTGAGTTTCGCCGATGACATTGTAATTCTGTCAGAGACAGCAAAGGACTTCGAAGAGCAGTTGAACGGAATGGACAGTGTCTTGAAAGGAGGATGTAGGATGAACATCAACAAAAGCAAAACGAGGATAATAGAATGTAGTCAAATTAAATCGGGTGATGCTGAGGGGATTAGATTAGGAAATGAGACACTTAAAGTAGTAAAGGAGTTTTGTTATTTAGGGAGTAAAATAACTGATGATGGTCGAAGTAGAGAGGATATCAAATGTAGACTGGCAATGGCAAGGAAAGCGTTTCTGAAGAAGAGAAATTTGTTAACATCGAGTATAGATTTAAATGTCAGGAAGTCGTTTCTGAAAGTATTTGTATGGAGTGTAGCCATGTATGGAAGTGAAACATGGACGATAACCAGTTTGGGCAAGAAGAGAATAGAAGCTTTCGAAATGTGGTGCTACAGAAGAATGCTGAAGATAAGGTGGGTAGATCACGTAACTAATGAGGAGGTATTGAATAGGATTGGGGAGAAGAGAAGTTTGTGGCACAACTTGACTAGAAGAAGGGATCGGTTGGTAGGACATGTTTTGAGGCATCAAGGGATCACAAATTTAGCATTGGAGGGCAGCGTGGAGGGTAAAAATCGTAGAGGGAGAAGAAGAGATCAATACACTAAGCAGATTCAGAAGGATGTAGGTTGCAGTAGGTACTGGGAGATGAAGAAGCTTGCACAGGATAGAGTAGCATGGAGAGCTGCATCAAACCAGTCTCAGAACTGAAGACCACAACAACAACAACAACTAAAGACGTTCTCGAAGAAATATAGTAATTTTTAAGAGTTATCGATAGTTGGTGAAATGAGAAATGAAATGGGTTTTGTAAGAACGCAAGTGAAATTTATGCAGCCTTTCACTAAACATAAAGTGGAATTTTTTTCCTCGGAACAACACAACCTGTAACAGTTATGCAAATTTTACAGTAATTCGAGATACGTACGTTTTTGTCTCCATTTATACACGGGAAATGTTTTACGAAGATCTGACTCAGCATCGATTGCTAGTCTGTACTGTAACACACTCTTTTGGCATACGGTACCAAACTGAAGTTTTTGTTGCTTGTCTTTGTGGAAGTGTCTATTTTTCTAATTTGAGTGTAGCTTCATGCACCCAAAATTCAATTTCTACTGAATTCTGCTGAACTAATCTGCCTTTTCTTTGTCTAACAAACTTTACACATGTATCAAACGATGTCATAACAATATTGTCCACCGGTCTAGGTGTTTAGTAAATTTGGGAAGTGAGGTTGAAATTCATGTCTCACGAGGTGTGACGTGGATAGACAATATAATTAGAATAGGGAAAAAGCAATAAAAGAAATTAGACAGTGGAAAAATGTGGGATACTAATGCAGTTTTTTTTCTTTTCAGCCTTTTTCTTTTTACCATGGCGTAGGATAAGATTCTTGTATGCATGTTTTTCTACTAACATGTGTGATATTTCAGACTACCTATCTTCTTGTCTTTACATATGATGTAACATAATAATATGCTTTATTTAACTTAAGAAATTTTCAGGTTGAATTTTCCTCTTACAGTTATGTCACTTATTGCGTTTCTTCATAATGCATATTCTCTGGATAAATTGTTACTGTAGGAAGTGGCACCCTTACTATAACAATTATGTTAAGTTAGTACTGTAATGAGCTCTCATAATTGATAAAAGATATATACGGAAGAAGCAAAGAGAAAAAGGTCAGAAAGGAAGTAGTACAACATATACATGAGCAAAAAATGGTAACAAAGATCAATTAGAGATGAAATGACTAGGTAGGGTAGAAATCAGATAAATACGACTAGCTAAGGCATGTAAGAGAAATGGTTAACTAGGGCAAAGATGGCGAACGGTTGGGTAAGGCAATGGAACTAAATACTATGAAATTATAAGAATGTATAAATTATATGACAGAAAGAAGCAGTGAGGTAAAATAAACAATTTTATTTCTTGGAAGTTGGACGGAATTGTGGATAAAATGATAAAGAGGTGCACAAACCAAAGGACGAAGTATAACTAGACAGCATGCTAATTACTGATCATGTTAATTATAATAATGGACCAAAGTTTGACTGAATGCTTATTCTGTGATATGAACCTTGCTTACTCCCAAACCCACGTTTTTCCTAATTGTGCAGGATGATTTTTTCCACCGTATACAGACTCTAGGGATTGATCGATGAAGGGATACGGAACAAAAAGTTCTAATGAACGTATGTCCGGAAATGCATGGTTTCCATGCTAGAAGCCATTTATTCACTCATACTTTCTTAGAGACTGCGGTCTAATATACGCTGTACCATGCAACCATAGTTACAATAGGCAGAGTTTCCTCCTAGATGTTGCTACTGCTGCACATACGTCATGCCCTTGCGCCCTCTCCTACCGTAGTAATTGGTGTTGTGTCCGATTCACTCCTCTTGCTGATTCACCTTATTGTGGATGTGATACAGTGTTGTAGACAATGGTTCGATATTAGAATCGAGAGCTTGCCGACATGTTTACCTACGGAAAGGCAAATGGCAATGGGTAGCGGGCAGGAAGGTCGTATCAAGGGAGACCTATGCTCGCCGCAGCAACCACACCATTCAATGTTTGCAACAGTGTTCCGTCATTTGTATAAGACAGGGTAGCTTCAGGAAGCAGGATATCATGAAGGACGTACCCGAAATATTCGGACACCAGACTTGGAGGAGAATAAGCGCCATGTCAGAACCAAGCAGTTTGCCCGCCAGTAGGCGGCATGTCAGAGGACTATGTGGAACATTCTCTATGGCAATTATTACTACCCTTACCACTTACAGCGTGTGCAGGGCTTACCAGGGACGGACTTTCCACAACGGGAGAAGTTTTGTCCCTGGTTTCTTCACCAGGCAACCATAATTTCGGGATTTGTGTCATCCATCTCATTCACAGATGAGGCCACTTTTACGCTGAGTGATATCTTCAACCTTCATAACAGCCATCTGTGGGATAGTGTGCAGAACCCTCATTGTACGGTGACAGCGAATCATCAGCATTGATGCAGCCGGAATGTGTTGGACTGGATAGCTGGCGACCATATTTTGGGACCAGTCTTCCTTCCACGTGATCTAACAGTCTGGAATTATCGGTGTTTCTTGCGGATGACCTTGCTTCTCCTGCTGACAGAAGAACCAGAGATGATTCGAAGGGTTAATCAGGTCTTCCCTGGTCGATAGATCGGACGAGGGGGTCCAGGTGCATGACCTTCTCGTTCACTGGATCTCAAGTCGTGCGATTTCTGGTTATGGGGCCTTCTCAAAAGTATCGTGTATGCAGAGCCCACTCAAGATGTGGACACATTGGAGCAGCGTACTCATGCTGCCTTTGACACTGTTCGAATGTAGCCTGGCCGATGTGAACGTGTGAAACACAACATGCTACGGCGCGTACACGCATGCATTGAGGTACATAGAAACTATTTTCAACATATACTGTAACTGTGACTGCATGATACAGCGCGTATTAGACCGCAGACTCTGTAACAATGTATGACTGAATAAATGGTCTCTGGCATGGAAGCCGTGCATTTCCGGACAAAAGTTCATTAGACCTTTTCTTCCTTATCCTTTCATCGATCAGTTCCTAGAGTATGTAAACGATCGAAAAAAACACACTGTGTATGTGTAGTCTCCTTATCTGTGTGTGTGGCCACTATTCTCATGAATTTATTCATTGCGTTTGATCACTATCCTTATGGGTCTCATTCTACATTACTCCCCCTACTTTTGTGTATTTTATTGATGAACATTCATAAATATTTATTTGAATGGATTTAAAATTGTCTGTAGTTTATTCTGCATGCATACAATTATTGTTTCTTATCATGCCTATTACTGTACACTGTTTCATATGATTTACTTCTCTGACACCTCTGTAATTCATTACTGTAAAAACATTATTCCAATTTCTTCTTGCTTTTTTTATGTAGATAGAAATCTGTTATTACCATTACACTACATGTGCACTCCGTATGTATAACTATATAAAATCTTACTACCTCTGTCTTCATATAGGTAATTATTTACTGTAAGTGTAACAAATTGTAACTGTTTGACCATTCACTCCAAATGTTTGAGTCATACCTGGGCAGAAGAAGTATGTCTACTGATTACATATTCTCCACCAAATGTTGGCATACTTCACCGATACAGGCTGTAGGTGGGTTTTAGAAGAAAATCTTGGACACTACAAGATGCCTTTGGAGCTATCAATGAATCTACAGTCATCTGATCGCAGATACTACTACTTATTTTAATGTTTGTGCATGTATCAGGTTGTAAGCTGAAAACTGTGCTTGGTCTCACTGAGTCTGCTTCTGCATAACTCCCCAAAATAGCGTCGTGACTGAAACCCATTAGAGAAAGTTTGATCGAAACAAGGACACTCTTACACCTACTTACAAATTACTACTCTCATATGAAAATTATAATTTTATATTTGATGGCCAGTCTTGGTAAATCTAAGCTGCGTAGATGTGTCTTATGCAAATACGAGAATACATTACAATTCTGCATAATATACGGTAATGACAACTTAAATGCGCTGTAACCGCTCATAAAAAGTAAAATTATAGTTAGCGACGACAGCTGTTGAAGGTTTTCTTCAAGTATACCATCATCTGATATCTGTAAAAATCAGTATGGTTATGGGATCTTTGTAAAAGTATGTTGGAACCAGATGTTTCTATTTCATTATTACAAGCATCTCGGTGTACTGAACATTTACATGTTTATCTTTTTTAATGAACATATGTTTAAGTCTTTTTCACTTATACCACATGCATAAGAAGTGTACGTTTTGGATATGTGGAAGATACGTTAGTCTATTTGTTTTTCAATTTTATTGTGTTTTCTGGATTTTCTGACATATTCTACATCCCAGAGAATATCCTAACTAAGGATACATTCGCATAAAAAGTACATCTAATCTCTTATAAACTAGAGAAAATTCACTACCGTGACTGAAACACAAAAAAGAAAAAATTAACATCTTTTGTTTAATGATAAGAACTAGCTATCTATGTAACATGTAACTACTGACTTCACTACAGGCAATCCTTCATTCCATTCACGTGTATTTCTGATCTCTTTCAACACAACGTTCAACCTTACAATGAAGCTTCCTGTAAGTAAAAGCAATATTAAGAACTAACTCGTTACTCTCAGAACTGTAGTGAAAACCGATCTCTGTTGTCCAAAATACACTGATAAAATCTGAGCTAAAATTTTTTAAAATTACACGCTAAATATCATTGAAGATAAAGTACTGAAATGATTAAACTGGGTAATAGGTATGGGTAGATGGTAATGTAAAATGAGCGTACCACCATCGTCTTGCTGATTGAGCTGTACTGTTTCCAGCGTCGATAACCATGTGAACACCTAATGGAAGAAGGGGACTGAACAACTTTGAATATAAGCCAAAAATACCATTAAAATGACTGAAGTAATTTACCAAAAAGAAAATAGTAGAAATTTGTTACAAAATAGTACACTAAGTTTATGAGTTTCTGTTGTTTAGAAAAGATGGGAAAACTGACTTAGTAGATAAATAAAATTTCTAATAAAGAGTTAAATTATGGAAGTGCTTTTAGCCGAGGGAATAAGATTTCCAAACTATAGATTAGGCACGTAACAAAATGGAATTTTACGATCAGTGTGTATCACGAGTATTGAATTACAAGTGTTTCATTTGGTTTTGATGCGAAAATCATCCAAAGACTGATCGAGATCAGAGAAAGACGGTCGTATATATGTATGATATTACTGGTATAGACAGAAACAGAAATAGATCCTGTAACCGTCTGAAGTAGGAACGCTAATGAAAAGTGGCATCTCCGCTGTTCAGGTAAAGGTAAAAACGTGTTTTACACGTATCCTTTTATTTATCAGTGATTCAAATTAAGATGGTAAACTATCAGTCGATTTATGTACTCCTGTGTAAAACTTTTCTTCCCTGTTCCTCCGTGACGATAAGAAAATAAATTATCTAAGCGCACAGACAGTACAGAAGAATTGTGTGGTGCTCAACAAAGCACAGAACGTCACGTAGTGTACCGAGTTGCTAAAAACCGCACGTACCGTTGCACTTGCAGTAAAGAAACAGCCATAAGATGCGCGTGAGGTAACAGATAAGCTGAGGATGGCGTATATATAACCAGTATGTGGCTTCCCATCTGTCACATAGTTGTACCTCCTCCGAAACATTCGCTTCGAGTGTTCTACAGTAAGTAAGCTATTTTACTGTACTGCTTTCTGAGGAACTGAAGTTTGTATCGTTCTCAACAAAGGGTTTCTTAAGCTAAATGTTAATGTCGATCAAGTGTTCGACAAAGTTTGCAGAACGGAGCTGGTAGGCTAAGTATGAAGTATTAGTCATTTCTTGTCAAGATCACACTAGCGGACGTCAAGCTGTGAGAGTCGAAGTCGTGAGTCATATTTGGGTAGCTCAGTCGTTAGAGCACCTCCCAACGATAAGCGAAAGCCCCGGTTCATATCTCGTTGCGGCACACAGTTCTAGTGTGGCCAGATGTTTCAGGTCAGCACACATTCCATTTCTAAGTGAAAATTCAATTTGGATTTCACGAAGTTTTAGTGTGGCAAGATGTTTCAAATCCGCGCACACACCAGTTCAAAGTGAAAATTCAATTTGGATTTCTTTTGTATCTTGTAAAGCTTAGCCCAGCTTTACCTTCTTTTCCCAGAAAGCATCTAAGGCTTAGAGGCTCTCATCTTACTCTAATGCGTTCGCTCTTAGAATCTCTTTAGTCATAGACAATATTCCTACATTCTGTTCTGCAAATCCTCCTTCAGCTTCTTCAGCCAGTTAATTTGGTTCTTGCAGCTTTACGCGTACTCCAGGGTTCCCTTAACCGTTCTCTATGGTAACATTTTTTTGGCATGGGGGCTATGTCTCCTCTTATTAAAGAATATAGACAACTTTTCAGTTTACTAATTTCATCTCTTATTTGGTCCTTATTTGCATTTTTATCCGTCACTTTTAGACCCAAAGTTATGGAATTTTTCCCCCCTTTAGTTCTAAATTCTCTAGCCGATACCTTCCGATAAATGGGAAACATTCAATATACTGCACACAATCTAATTTTATGACTGACTTTTAGTGCCAGAATTTTACTTTAACCGAGATGGATCTTTCTGATACAGTTTCAGCAGAATACCTGACCTTCGTTGTTTCCAGTAACGCAATACGGTGTAGTCTGCTGGAGCAGTGACTTAATCAATCACCACTTGGTCAGGAATACATGTGTCTGATTTCTTTGATCTGTATCATTATTTCTGTCTTGTAATAAGGTATTTTGATTCCAATATTTTCAAGGAACTCTTGAAGCATCTCAGTCTTATCTTTGCTGTTTCTATATCATTTATTAGTTTTGACACACCACACGCTAATGCCATGTAGTCACTTATTTTAAATTTTCGTGCTCTTACCATATCTATTCTGTAGTCTCTGTTACCTTCTTTGTACATTCCCTGATAATATATTTAAGGGTAATATCAAACAAGAGTGATGATGTCTGTATACAAACACCTACGTGTTCCAGCTACCAATGATTTCCCTTGTGATATACAAGCAGTTGTAGTTTCTTTGATTAAACACTTCATTTTAACATCCATCCAAACTCGTCTAACATGATCATCAAGTTTTATGTACCAGCTGCGTCGTATGTCTTCTTATTATAATTAACGTTTTATGGTAAACGATAAAAGTCGCCTTTTGTTGGAATTATTATTCCTGTGAGACGTTTCGACATGTGAGTTTCATAATTACACTTAATTAGGCTACACGAAAATGGTACAGCTTAGCTCTACGTTATTTCCTGTAAGTTTCGCTGTGCTTATCTGCTTTGAATTGCTCTTGTCGATACTGTCTTTCGCCATTGTTATAGTAGGTTTCCTTCCTCGGTCACTGTTTGTATCGTGTCTCGCAATTTTAAAACCTGTTTTTCACTAAACTGGTAATCGCCGGGCCTTAACAGAGAGGCTGTGGAACATTTCTGCCGGTTTGAAAAATTACAACAAAATACTGAAAGCGACCTGTTTATCCGTGTTCAGAAGTGCTGCAAAAATTAGCCAGTGAAATTTGGTTTATTACTGTGAAATGGTGTTGTTTCGGTGAACGATTGTAGAAGTTATCTGATGCTACCACCTGTCACCTATCTATTTCATTTTAGCTTCACTCCTGCTAGTCACGCAGTTTAGTCCGATCTTCCTTGAATGACTTACATGCTATTCGTTGTGATTTACAATATTTCAGTTGAACAAGACATTGCATAAACAATTAAAAAAACACCTTGCCTTATACCAGTTCATCAGTGACTGCTAGTTCAAACTCCGGTACGGTGCAGAGGGGCTAGTTAGAAAGGAAAAATTTTAATCAACTTTTGAGTATAGGCCTACTTCTCAGAACAGACGTTTCGTTCCTGTCGACAGATTGTTGGCCAGTTTTATAACAATGTATTTCAATCCATTTTGCACAAAAGGAGATTTATTAGTGGAAAATTAAGATCCCAGTTCTCCTTTGTAGTTGTGAATGTTTACACTTTGAAATTACAATGAAATGAGAATGCGGGTTTTTCTCGGCGACTCTCGATGTTGCGGTTTTCTCGGATTATCATCCGAGTCAATGCGTAGTACTGCGGCAACGTTTCGACGAGTTTCCTACTTGTTAGCTTTAGGTGTCACTTTGTCTGAAGATGACGAATAGGAACCTCGTCGAAACGTTGCCGCAATACAACGAATTTGTGATGGTAAAATTTATCAGTGAATAAATGTGCTATGGCGCTGTGATTAATACTCCAAAATGCATGTGCACATGCAAGATATTCGTGTGAGTTTCTGACAACATTCTTCCCCTGTGCCTACAGTTTTCTATAGCATCCCAGGTAATATGTGTCCAACCCTTCTACCGTAAGTAGTTTTCAGTCTTTTTTCGTCGAATCATTACAGAACTTTTCTGTTTCTTACTCGATCAGTTCGTCTGTCCAGTGGAAAACTAGCACTATATTCAGAATGAGAATTTTCATTCTGCAGCGGAGTGTGCGCTGATATGAAACTTCCTGGCAGATTAAAACTGTGTGCCGGACCGAGACTCGAACTTGGGACCTTTGCCTTTCGCGGGCAAGTGGTCTACCATCTGAGCTACCCAAGTACGACTCCCGCCCCGTCCTCACAGCTTTACTTCCGCCAGTACCTCGTCTCCTACCATCCAAACTTTACAGAAGCTCTCCTGCGAAACATTGGATGGTAGGAGACGAGGTACGGGCAGAAGTAAAGCTGTGAGTCGTGCTTGGGTAGCTCAGATGGTAGAGCACTTGCCCGCGAAAGACCAAGGTCCCGAGTTCGAGTCTCGGTCCGGCACACGGTTTTATTCTGCCAGGAAGTTTCATATCAGCGCACCCTCCGCTGCAGAGTGAAAATTCTCATTCTGGAAACACACCCCAGGCTGTGGCTAAGTCATGTCTCCGCAAAATCCTTTCTTTCAGGAGTGCTAGTTCTGCAAGGCTTGCAGGAGAGCTTCTGTAAAGTCTGTAAGGTAGGAGACCAGGTGCTGGCAGAAGTATAGCTGTGAGAATGGAGCGTGAGTCGTGCTTGGGTAGCTCAGATGGTCGCCGGCACGGTAGCTCAGCGTGTTCGGTCAGAGGGTTAGCAGCCCCCTGTAGTAAAAAAAGTGAGATAATCGATCAACAGCGAACTTAAACGGATGTCTTACGACGTACGACCCGAGCAGATGCATCGAACTAAAGCGAACAAAATGAGATTAAAAAACAAGACAAAAGAAGAAAATGGTAGAGCACCGAGTTAGAGTCTCGGTCCAGCACACAGTTTTAATCTGCCAGGAAGTTTCATTTTAGCACTATATTAATTATTCTTGAAGATTCTATGTATATTTCGTTGCAAAACAATTGTACTGCTCTAGTGACTTAACGTTTCTACTAACGTTATTTCTGACTGTACTTTCTTGGTGGTAAATTGCTGTACTTTTATGCACAAAGCTGACTGAAGATAACATATGACTTTTTCAATAGTGTAATAACTGCTTTATGATAACAGGGAACCATTGTTGGCAATGGTAACATCCTCTCCATATTTTAGACCTGAAGATGGCCAAAATATGATAAATCTGTGAAACTGAAAAGAAAGGACTGTGATCCAAACTGCGGCTCCCACATGAAATTATAAAACAAGGTCAGTGTTTCCTCCGGCCAACACGTCGCCGCCATTTCAAGTTGAAACTCTTGTGTTTTACGCAGGTATCCGCTATGTCACGGGGGAAGCTCGCCACCATCTTGGCCGTCGCCGCGTTTGCGTGTCTGTTGGCGCCCGCTCTTGCGGATTACGGCAACAGCGACTGGAAAGACGACAAACACGGCTGGAAGGATGACAAGCACGACTGGGATGACAAGCACGAATGGAAGGACGACATGCACCACGAGTGGAAGCACGGCAAGAAGGAAGGATGGGTGAGCGACATCAAACACACCGAGTTCCTGGTGTGCAAGCACTGCGGCGACTACAGCGTGTTGATGGACTCGATGCTGCTCAACACGTTCAACATGATCAAGGTGTACAACGTCGACCTAGACACGGCGCTCTGCTTCACGCTGCACCTCGTCTACCTCTTCGTCCTCATTGTGAGTACAGTGGTTGTCATACAGTCTCTAGGTTCAAATGGTTCAAATGGCTCTGAGCACTATGGGACTTAACATCTGTGGTCATCAGTCCCCTAGAACTTAGAACTACTTAAACCTAACGACATCACACACATCCATGCCCGAGGCAGGATTCGAACCTGCGACCGTAGCAGTCGCACGATTCCGGACTGCGCGCCTAGAACCGCGAGACACAGTCTCTAGGAAATGGTGGAAAGTGACTCTATACATAGTCTATTTGTTATTAAGTAATTAGGGATGTATCTCCCTTCAGGAGAGCCTCTTCTGTTATTTATTTGGTATCAACACCTCATTATCTTTTCTATCTTTTTTACCTAAACTCTTCGTCTCTAAATAACTACGATACCACACATCTTTTGTACTTTGTTAGGTACCAGTCTTTGTATGCCACAAGTATTTTACCCAAACGTCACCTCAACAAATCCAAGATGCCGTGGCAGATATCGAAATTACTTCTACCTTCTTCAGTTATGGATCTTCCATAGACATTTTTCCTCATCTGCTTTTTAGTAGTTCTTCGTTTCGGTCATCATTTGTTCACGTAGTTTTTAACAATCTTTGATAGCACCACCTTTCAGATGCTAATAGTTTTCTTCCTTCCCAAACGTGACCTCTACACAATGATGTGCTCCAGACGAACACCTTCAGAAACCTTCTTCACTTGCTTTAAGAAGACGATACAAATAGAGAAATTGAACTGAAGAAAGCTTTCGTCGCTTTTGCCAGCCTACCTTTGAAATCTTCCATACTTTCGCCGTGCTGCCCAGTCTTACAGCCTGGGTAAGAGTACTCTTTCGCTTCACTTTCTGCTGACTCGTACCGCTTTAGATCTGACTACATCCGTTGCTCCTCATCGCACTTCATACTATATAATAGTACGAATAGGGATGTCTTGCAGACACTCTCTGTTGTGATATGCCATCGCTATGTGGTGACAGATGAGAGATGTCTATACACGGGAGTGGGGAAGACACCTCGAATCTAGTGCACCATAGAAACGAATAGCGTTAGACTATATTTCGGATTTCGACTAATCAAAGTCGTAAAGCAGGCTCTACTTAAGTCGGACATCCTTATGAGCTGAATATAGACTGGAACGAGGACAGAAATCAGGTCAGCATCGGTCGTGATATGACCTGCATTTTATAGATCTAGGTTTCAGCCAACAGTGCAGCTATCGTCAGTGCGTTATACGTAGTCATGTAGACTCAGCATAGTTGTAACAACACATATTACAATATAGCTTCGGCATTTGCAAGCATCATTTCGTATGGAATCAAACTTGACGGAAACAGGAACCTGCAAGCCTGACTCATGTGTCCCTTCTACACCTACGTAGATATTCTACATCCCACTATACAGTCCACGGCCTATTAACTTCTCTTTACTCTCTAGTCTGTTTTACAACTGGTTCGATGCGACTATCCACGACTTCTTCTCTTGTTCTACGCTCTTCACTCTATGACCTCAACAGTTTGTTGGATATACTCCAACATCTGTCTTCCTACACTGGTTTTGCTCCCAATGACTTCTTTCAGTACCATATACATTGTTTACTGAGGTCTTAACACATTTTATGATCTTTCCCCCTTTCTTAACAATTTTTTGCCATGTATTCTGTTCTTCGCCTATACTACGGAGTACCTCCTCTTTCCTTATCGGTCCAACCAATTCTCAACGTCCTTCTATGGCTTCTTCTGATTTTCCAGCAGTCTTTGATTAACTTTCTTATTATGATACCGTGTATAAAAAGTACAAATTTCAGGAAATCCTCCTCGAGGCCTATATCTGAATTAGTAGAAATGTTTTAGAGAAAAAATTCTCTCTTTGTATGTACTGCTACTAATCTTAGCGATTGCCATTTCAGTTTAGATGCAAAGCGAAGGAGGAATTATTGTCTATTTATGGCGGTAATCGCCATAATGACTTATGCTCGACTTCCGTATGCGAGATAATGGTTGTACGTGGGACAAATGTCATACCCGCAGACGATCTACTTTGCAAAAGTAGGGAATGGAGTGCTCCGAACAACCATGTTCTTGCAGATTGTTGAACAAAAAAGGTTTCCTCGTAGACGTGACCATTGGCTGCAACAGTATAATACTGCCACGATAATCAAGGCAACGCCAGCATGTACATGTTGCCGGTGATGGTATATGAAAACATTATATGGAAGGCAGAAGGTGGGGGCAGAGTTAGAACGGCAGTGGACTTGTTACTCCAATGTAACTACAGAAATAGCCGTAGTAGCGTGAAAAAAGCAAGAACCAGATGGGAAGAACTGCTTGTAAAGATAAAACGAGTACGTTGGTTTAAGAAACTGATTACAGCCCTTAGTTCAACTTACACACGAGCAGATGAAATGTCATTTTCCACAACTCCCATTACTTACATTCCTGGTAATGAAGATAAAAATAAAACCGCAATCACAGAATATTTCAGCAAGCGCACTGTGTTCCCAGCGGCGAACGGAACAGTGAAACATGTGTACACGTTTCATCTGCCAGCATGACTCTATGGATCGTCTGAAGCTTAGGCCGCACACATTGTTACTTTAAGCCAACAAATTTTCCCAGTAGGAGGAATTGACCGCCATAAGCTTGTACATCAGACCGAAATAATTCAAATTTTCAGCCGCTATCGTGAGGCACAAAATAATGATGATTTGCTTCATCGAGTCGTCAACGATCCATCTGATATCCACAGCAGGTTACTTTTGTAGGTATCCCAAGGCTGGTGGACGTCTCACAGACGTAATTCCAGGGACTCAACAGCAAGCTGCGTCTGTAATCTCCAGGGCCTGTATAGTGTACGCATTTCGTGCCCTTCGTCGACGTCGAGGGTAGTTTGGGTGTTGAGACAGGATCTTCAATCCCATTATCAAGCGCACCATCACTGGTTGGCTTCATCATTGGGTTCATCTATGAAGACGCTAATCTACAAGCTCACTTCTTCTCTGGGTTCATCTTTGAAGAAGCTAATCTACAAGCGCACCACCCCTACATAGTGGACACCATCCTCTCACGACAGAATGAGGAGGTTCCCTCCTCATGCTTAGGATAACCTCAGCAGCATCGTCGCCAAAGAGTGGCTGAGACCTCAATAGGAATACCTTGACCCCGCGTTGAACACCATGCCAAGTATGACCATAGTGCGTTACAGTGCAAGTGGTAGAGCAATTCGATATTGAACGTCACCCAACAAAAAAATTAATTTTTGCCGGTAAGCATTTAGGTGCATTTTTAAATAAAGTGCACTACCTTCAGCTCTCATTTTGGTCACAGTGAAGTAAACTTTTAGGTTCATTAAACTTACTCCTTCGCCCCTTCCCTTGAATCTAAGTAATAAACACAAAGCACTGAGAAACTGCAGCTCTAGATAGATCCAAATGGCCAAACATTTTCACTAAGGAACACTTAATTTTGAAGAGCAGAGACAATTGCAGGAGAATAGGAAGGGAGACCGCAGAACAGAACAGGAGCTCTTGATACGAACAGACCTGCTACACCATTCAGTCAACACCAACTGGATATGTCATTACTGCGGGAGAATCTGTGGCTCGAGAACAGAACTATTTGGCCACCAAAGAATCCACAGATAGCGCTACCAAAAGACATTTCATACTCGTCAACGAGTAAACGGCAATGATGATGAAGCTAACAAGGGAACCTCCCCATCGCACCCCCCTCAGATTTAGTTATAAGTTGGCACAGTGGATAGGCCTTGAAAAACTAAACACAGATCAATCGAGAAAACAGGAAGAAGTTGTGTGGAACTATGAAAAAAATTTGTAAAATATACAAACTGAATAGTCCATGCCAAGATATGCAATATCAAGGGCTGTAAGACCCCGGGAGCGCCGTGGTCACGTGGTTAGCGTGAGTAGCAGCGAAATGAGAGGTCCTAGGTTCAAGTCGTCCCTCGACTGAAAATTTTAGTATCTTTATTTTCGCAAAGTTATGATCTGTCCGTTCATTCATTGACGTCTCTGTTCACTGTAATAAGTTTAGTGTCTGTGTTTTGCGACCGTACCGCAAAACCGTGCGATTAGTAGACGAAAGGACGTGCCTCTCCAATGGGAATCGAAAACACTTGATCGCAAGGTTATAGGTCAACCGATTCCTCCACAGGAAAACACGTCTGATATATTCTATACGACACTGGTGACTGCATGTGCGTCACATGACAGGAATATGTTGTCTACCCACCTAACTTGTACACTTGGCGAATGGGTAAAAAGCTTCTTCTACCTTGCCCGATGTAGGTTTTCTTGTGGATGTGATAATCACTCCCAAAAATTGATGAAAATATAAGCGTTTGTTACATAAACTGAAAATAAAAAGTTAAACTTTTCACTCGAGGGTAGGTTTGAACCAAGGACCTTTCGTTCCGCAAGTGCTTACGCTAACCACGGGACCACGCAACTCCTGAGCTCACATGTGCCTTGATGTTGCATGTCATGCGCATGGACTACTCAGTTGGTATATTTTGCTTATTTTTTCATAGTTCCACACAACTTCTTCCTGTTTTCTCGATTGATCTGTGTTCAGTTTTTCAAGGCCTATCCACTGTGCTAACTTATAACTAAATCTGATGGGGGTGTGATAGGAAGGTTCCCTCGTAAGACTACACTCCTCCACTGGTACGCGGGTAATGCAAAACTGTTTTTCAGCAAATTACATTTCTGTGTTTCCTGACGGTAAAGGTACTTCTGTATCGAGAAACATCTTATTAATAGTCACTTGTTGTTTTTTACAGTTAGACAAAGTGCTGGAGCAAAACCTTCACGCCTTGGTCGACGGCCTCACTCGATTGCTGAAGAGGGTAAGTAGTACGCCCGCCGTGAACCTTCACTAATACATTGTCAGCAACCTGAACTCGTCTTTTATATGTTGCTTTCTGTTTTCACAATGCAGGTTGCTGCCAATCCTAAACTCGCACCCACTCTCCAGGAGACGGGACTGAAGGCTACAGCGCTCTTCAGATGTGCGCTGACACACCTCCATAAGGTGGGTCTGCAACTGTACCACATAGATCTTGATGTCATCCCTTACAAATTAAAATGATGCGTCCGCACCATCGATAAATCGATGATACTTTTTTCCACAACGCCGTGGTATCCATGATGAGAAATTTTACTTCATTTTCTACCTACATTTTTACCCTGTATTGCCTTAAATATTATTGACCAGCATGTCAGGTGGGACATTGGTTACAATA
Source organism: Schistocerca piceifrons (assembly GCF_021461385.2). Classification (NCBI taxonomy): domain Eukaryota; kingdom Metazoa; phylum Arthropoda; class Insecta; order Orthoptera; family Acrididae; genus Schistocerca; species Schistocerca piceifrons. The sequence goes on from NC_060143.1 coordinate 243,438,917, forward strand.
CAGATCACTTCGTCAGTACAATTGCCTCACGGACACCGAAAATACGTGCAGAGATACCTGAATTTGGAGTATAAGAATACTTACAATTTATGGATCGAAGGAAAAATCGCAAGCCCTGATGAGGTATCGTATCTTTTCTTGTATTTTACCAGATATTAACAATGTAGTTTCTGTAATGTGTAGATGAACAAATAATTACTGCTTATTACATTCTTCACAGAACGCCAGAAATCAACAGGAACTATGGGTCTGTTAGTGGTTACAGACATGGCGTTTTCCAAAGTGGAGCGGTCCCAAATTATACAGGGTTCAAAATTTCAGTGCCCAAGTCTAAATTAACATGCGGAAATAGAAAAAAAATCCGCTGTTCAAAGAAGACACAAGCATAAGATGGAAACGAAAAACTGTTACATAATTCTTTTAGCTTGGGGCAAGGATAGAATTCTAAATTGGCCCTTTACAAACGCAAAGGAACGGCATCATTGTTCTATCAGGACAACATAGGAAATTGTCATGTGTGAGTTTTGATACGGCTGTTGCCGAATGCAAGACCAATGCTTCGAACTCAGCACCCACATCTCGGCTGCACTGACGGCAAGTTAAGATCTTTTTTTCAGGACCATATGAACGATCGCCTAAAAATAAAGGCTGGGACACCTTCGTAGAAATTCTCCGTTTTCATCGGAAGAAGTTTATTATTCGAAAGGTCCAAATTTTCCTTAGTGTGTAGCACCAGATTGTAGTACCTGTAACATATTGCATAACAGTTTGTTTCATTGTACCCTGTTGACGTATTCTACGGATAGTTACTGTTCTGCGGATCACAGGAACGTCTCAAGCACTTTTTGTTTTTATTTTTCAGACTTTCATCTTCTAGCGTGCCATCGTCCACAGCAAGATAAACATGAAAGCTGCACGAACTACCGAACAGAATGCACTATGTAATTCCCTGTAATGGATTAAAATAAATATTATCAAGCAGAGAAAAGACTTTAATTCCTTCACTTTTACATTAAATAACTTTGAAGAACTCTGTAATCATCATATGGCACAGGAACCACTGAAGAGTATGAGATCTTGAACTACAAGAGCCTTCATTATTATATGAATCTTCAGTATTGCTCTAATCTTCACAACAAACACTTAAGATGTTAGAACGCACACATACTCGTATTTTTTCGTATTAAAATGTATTAAATGTAAAGTCGTCGTTAGGCACTCTTCACATTAGTTGTTGAGGATACATAACGTCAATTTAAAAAAAGAAAATAGTATTTCATTCAGTACGTCACACACTATTAGGTATTTCATGGAAATCTCAATAATTTCACAACTTCTTCAACAGTCTGCCATGAGCATTACATTCTTGATGCTTCAGCTGGAGCGGTTCGCCTACTACTATAGCTAGTACCTTTGAATCAAATCATCTCCAGCAAAAATTGGAGTAATGCACAGCACACAACTGATGTGCTCCCAGATACATGAAAATCAAGGTGCGTTAAATCAGGAGCCTACGTTAGCTGCAACATCAGTTTTCCCCCTAGTCGAAAGCTGTAACTGTGGAACATCACTTGCGGGCTTTCAAAATTTTATTAATGGTGGCCCTCAACTATATACCCTCAGACTCAGAGTTGAAATATTAACAGCTTTGGCTGGTTTCGTTGTCAAGGCGCTGGGATACGTATTTGCCCCATCATATGCCAGATACTGCTGAGTCTACAGTATACAATATGAGTATCGAATGGTTGAACGTTCCTATCACTCGGCAATTGCGAATTTTGAATGTAACGTAGAAATTTATAAATGAAAGCTTGCAGTAAAATAAAATCTGCAGGTACTACTTTAACGACTTTAAATTATGAGTACGGTAGCAGAAGTACCTTTAATAATGCCGTTTATTACTGTAAAACACTTATTGGTGTCGACGGTCGAGCAATTAAACAAATTATAAGTTGAATAAGAGGGAGACAATAAATTCCGACTTCGCGTAATTAGTTATGAGCAACAACATAGCTCGCGAAGTGTTCACTTCTAAACGCATACTACGTCTTCACTGCGGATGCCACGGAAATTTCACAAGTGCACAAGCTGGCACTACGAAATATGTCTATTTCCTGCGACCACACGCAAACTGCTCAACACTCTCCAAGTCTTTCCTGTGACCATCCATTGCGTCTTTCCGTCCAGCACTCCTGTGTCCCGTGCGATCCAATGCTCCTCCCCCGCTTCCATACAGTCTCTCCGTTGACTTCGGTGGTCGCCTACCGTAGTAACGAGCGCTGTGATTGGCTATAGCGCTCCCCATATGTCTCCAAGCCAACGCACACTCACAAACATATTGAAACTCACACGAAATACTGGATTTACATTTAAATAACTTGAAATTAAATAAATATTCCTACGGTTGGACCATAAACACGCTCTAACACACACTGTTAAATACATAAACGAATCAAATAAACACAAAAAAAGGTTCAAATGTCTCTGAACACTATGGGACTTAACTTCTGAGGTCATCAGTCCCCAAGAACTTAGAACTACTTAAACCTAACTAACCTAAGGACATTACACACATCCATGCCCAAGGCAGGATTCGAACCTGCGAACGTAGCGGTCGCGCGGCTCCAGACTGTAGCGCCTAGAACCGCTCGGCCACCCCGGCCGGCAAATAAACACATATCAAAGGAACAGAAACAAAAGTAGGCCAGTAGCCTAACGTCTCTGTGCTTTCTAATACACAGTAAATATTTGACCAATTTCTTCATGAATAGTATATATCGGATATAAACAAAGATGTAGACGAATAAACATATTTATAAGCATGCTGCTACCGTTTTTTCGTGTAACTTAACGCCTGATGCAATCAATAGTAGTCGGCCACTTTGACCACCAATAAGTCATGTACTATTCAAGATACTTGCCTGTAATTCATACCAATTTAGGTTTACATTAATAGCTTCCTAAAGTCACGTAGATCGACACAATCGGATGAAATGTTTAGATTATGGAATTTCGTTGCTGGGTGTTACTTGTATAATTTACAGTCAGACGCTAAACTTGAAACTAATAAAGATATTGAAAATCTGATTACACCATCAGAATCGTCGTGCAAATAATGGTAATGTACATGTTTATTTTTGAGGTATCATGATTCCTCTGGCTATTATTAGTTTCTACATGAACTGTAAAAGTCTGCCATTATGGTTTCACAAAGTCCGCCATCTTTGGGACTCCCGGCATGCAAATCTCCTTCATCGACACAAAGCACAGTCCACGACACAGTGTCGACATGGAATTCCCAGCCACAGGGTCGGCCTGGACGATACGCTGGGGCTACCCCTCTTGCTCCAGCTAATGTACGCTACCACACTGTTGCTGACCAGCCCCAGTGGCTCGTGCGACTACGCCAAGTCCGAACTTAAAATATTTTTAGGGCCCCACAACTCACCCGTTACCTCATACACTCAAATATCCTGGTGCTTTTTCATACAGTATCTAGCTGTTTTCGAGGTATCTACTCCCATGTCTTTAATTTCTACATTCTGAAACAGGATCGCTAATTGCAGAATGTCCGCTTCTTCTTTGACTGATAAAATGTAATTGAAGGTCTGTGACTGAAGTCTGTGTTGAGTAGGCAGGCAGTAACTTATTGTTACTTGCCCTAAACCTATGAAGACGAGGAGAAGTAATTAAGTATGTCTTGTATATATCTATTGTTTATTCAGAGCTAGCTGATGAGAACAAGGAATGAAAAGAAAAACTGATATTAATTTACGCTAGGGAACGCTTTTAATAATTTTCTCTGACTACTTGTAGATGTGGTGCGCCTGTTACAAACTCCGTTAACTCTCGTATTGAACCGAAACATCTTCATCATTATCTTCTGAGAGGAAAAAAGTATTAAAGAAGAGGTAATGTGCAATAGGGTGGAATAATCGTAAAACAATATTGACTGATACAAATTATTGTGGTGGATAATGCCACACATTAAAATACATGAACTAGTGCTGCAACAGCGAAATGAAATTACAGTTAATGACGATCATGTCTGACATGTTAATATCAAGAAAGATAATCAGAGTAAGGAACTTTAGGATGGGGATACCAATATCTAGAAAAGAAGGAAATTCTGCATTAATCACGTAACAAAACCGTGCATAACACTGTGAAACGGGGTAAACTTTATTTGGTCACTATTGAAACTACATCGGTGAGCTATAAGAATCACAGAGACTTTCAGAGGATTTCTACTGAAAGTTATTAAAACTTTAGAAATGATCTAAATCAAGTAGAAGCTTCTATGACTTTAAGGGATGAATTATTCTTAAACAAACCACGGGACTTTATTACCCAAACTGAGTCGAATTGTGGTGGCACATGGTCACCCTCAGCATTAATAAATCGAAAACATCAATGCAAGCACTAGAGGAGATAATTACGTAAAAAACCAACCAAGACCAAACAAAGAGCTCTCCTGAATTCCTGCAAATTGAGTGAAGTTATTCTCTCATAACGAACAAGAAACAGTCTGCACTAACCAAAAGAAAATTATACAGAAGTATGTTCCAAGAAACATAACATCTTACCACGGAAGCAGAAGCAGGATTTCACTTCAAAATAGTGAATGGATACAGCTGATTACGCAACTCGCGTTTTAATGTGGTCAAGGATGGACATCAAGCTTTAGGGCCGCCCTGTACCGGGATGGAAACTTCCATTTTTTTTTTTTTTTTTAATTTAAGGATAAGCGGTCTGAGGACCAGTGGGGCGCCGTTAGATGACAATAAAAAATGATTAATTATTACGCAATTTTTATCATAGCTGTAGGCCCAGCGATGGCCAGTTGCTTCATAGGCCGTAGTGGAATTTGCTGTCTTCAGTGGCAGACAGGCTGCCGGAGGTAGCTGCGTCGTCTGACTCGTGGTCTGGAAGGTTGTCCAATGGTCGATCTGCAGTCGCTTCCTGCGTGGCAGATCGTTACGAAGACTGCGTGACCGTGGCGCCTAGGTAATTGATTTGAATCCCACCTTGAGAGTACTGGGTCCCTCTTTTGTCACTTCTTACATCTTCCCATCAGATGGATCGTGATGTCTGATTCTGCGAAGCCTTATGTCATGATGTACGCTAATCCTGTTGCTGCCTATAAAGTGCATCTCACTTAATGTTATGAGGACTATGAGGGCAGTTCGGTGAGCACTTGTTTTAAATTTTTCCTCTGAGGCGATTCGCACTCACACGCAGAAGTGTCGGTGTTATACTCTTGGTGACCGACTAACAGTGTCAAATTGTTTACGCCAAGCAGCTGGTTTGTGTTGAGAGATTCGAGCGCTGAAGATGTACTGGGCTGTGAGGTTTAAGAATTTTTTTCTCTCCCAAACCCGTACTATCTCGGATAGTACTCTGGAGAAAAGGTGGAATTCAGATAGAGTCAAAATTTCAAAAGCGCAAAAAAAGCGATAGCCAAGGGGAGATTGACCAATTCACATTTTCCTAAGGTGCTAGTGTGGCTTCTCATTACCAGTGGTTTGGAGAGAAACGCGAACGTAATGGCTCAGCTTGTTAACACCATACACATTGTCACTGTACTAGCTGGAATGCTGAAATAGCATCCTTCAGGTTTCCACTTCATAGGCACGTCATCAGATGTCGGCCTGGGCAGCTTTAGAAAGCTTGAGATGCTTCTGATAGATCTATTACTCAGGTGACATCCAAAGAAGAGGCGACATTTGAGGTCACTGACCTCTCCTGACCGACCTATTCTGCTGTAACTGCTTCATTACTTACAACACAGTAGCCCCCCCTCCCCCCCCCCCCCCCCAAACTCGTTTTATACCACGGGATCGTCTCTCGTGACATCTAGTGATCAATTCCGCAATGTATAGGATCAGATAGGGAAAAAAGATGTCAGAGTTTCGAGAAGCTTGAAAGGCAGCCTACATGACGCTTGAAAGCTGGCGTTGGCTGATCTTTCTGACTGTCTTTTCCTGGGCTACCAGTTTTCTTTAAGGACAAATAGAGTAACCCCAAAATGCGATGCAGTGCAGTTAAAGTATGCCAAGTATACGAGCTATCAGCTTTAACTGTCAGTGACGATGGAAGTTGTTCTCACACTAACGATATCAGCATTTACTCTCTACATAAGATGATGGATGTGCTATTTCCAAGAAATCTTTTAATCTACTTTCACTCCTAAGAAATTCAAATGATCAACTTCAACGATTATTTGAGCAACTACAGACAGTAAAATTTTGTTTCTATAACGGCCACGTATCAGTGTCAATATGCACTGTGTTTTGTTTCAGTTGAGTGTCAGTCCCTTTTCTGTACACCATGAACCAATGCCACCTTTATCCGATATTTCTTAGTTCATTTACATTACGTTTTTGGTCACTCTGAATTATAATCGTGTTACTTAAAAATAGAGATACTGTCGAATTTTCTGCCATGTTTAGCAGTAGATCATTGAAATATGTAAACAAAAAACCAAAGAACTCGGAGAAGAACCTTATGGTACCTCAATATTTCATCACTTCAGTCAGAATCAAATCCACCTTCTATTTATTGACACTGGAGGACTACTTTTTCATTCCTATTTTCCGGCCATGAACTATCTTTTTCTTTTTCCATAATTACCTTCGACCTACCTAAAGTTATAGCCCATCGAACACAATCAAATGATTCAATCAAATGAATTTTAATTCTGATGCCCTCCACTTATCCACCGCTCCTGGAAAAAAATTCAATAGGAAACCTTTAATAGTTAGATATAATGTATTAGCTGTTACACGTGGGTGAACAATGTGTGTGTGGAAGTGTCATTGGCGTTCTGGTCCCTAATGCCTTTACTGGTATGAGAAATGAAATAAGATGGCCTTAGCGCATCAACCTTCTCAGGTTGTACGCTGATATTCTATAATATTAAATTCAAAATGTTCAAATGTGTGTGAAATCTTTTAGGACTCAACTTCTATGGTCATCAGTCCCTAAGATTTCACACTACTTAACCTAAATTATTCTAAGGAGAAATACACACACCCCGTACCCGAGGGAGAACTCGAACCCCCACCGGGATCAGCCGTAATATTTTCACAAGTCATGTAACCTTGTGACACGGGAGCACATCACATACAATGGCACACATTTTGAATCACAAGGGGGAGGCCTCAGACACGGCCAACCGATTCGGCTCAAGTTTGGCAGGTGGCTTGTGTACAACCTAAAACGAAGGACTCTTAAGATATTATGGGTCAACACCCCCGCGTTTTTGAGAAAATCACCCCTAAAGGTTATGATGAGCAATCGACTCAAAATTGGAGGGATCGACAGATAATTGTAAATAGAGCATTTTTCATCATCAGGTATGAGGTCCGCAAACGCAAACTTTTCCAGAAATCGAGAAAAGAAACTTTTACAACTGCCGCTTCTCTACGCACATGGTAAACGCTTTTCACCGACTCTTCGGAAGGAACAGTGTAGCTGTCGAAAGATTGCATTCATTAGATGTTGTTGGTGCCGTGAGTATATTTGTTTCGAATATCTATATAACAAGTAACATCAATCTAGTTGTTCGAAGAAAAGTGAGGACACGTAACAGTGACTGGAAGAGCCATTGTAAAGTGACCTGGAGTAACGTTTTAGTTGTTGACTATCCCAAGAGGATTGAGAAATTTATTTGCCTACCTTATTGTTTTCATTCATTATTGATTTACTTAGCTTATTAACCCTCCTATCCCTAACAATTGAGATATGAAAATTACAAACGAAAAGAAGAACATCCGCTAGGTTTCTTCGAGATTCGAGAGCGCGTTCTCCGATTCCCAGTCACTTACCTTGGCCGTTGAGCTATCTTTTTTTTTTTTTTCTTTAATCTCATTCTGTTCGCTTTCGTTCGTTGCATCTACTCGGGGCGGACGTCATAAGACATCCGTTAAGTTCGTTGTTGATCGATTAACTCAGGTTTTTTTTATATTTATTACAGAGGGCAGCTAACTCTCTGACCGAACACGCTGATCTACCATGCCGGCGATATCGGTGCTGTCGGCGATAAGCGTTTACCATGTGGTTACAGAACGTCAGTTATAAAAGTTTCTTACCTCGATTTGTCGAAAAGTATCCGTTTTCGGATCCCATATCTGGTGATGAAAAATGCTCTAGTTACCCATCGATCCCGTCAATTTTGATTCGATTGCTCGCCATACCTTTTAGGGGTGATTTTTCCCAAAATTGCGGGGGTGTTGACCCTAAATATCTTAGGATCCTTCGTTTTAGGTTGTACACAAACCACCTGAGAAATTTGAGCCGAATCGGTTGGCCGTGTCTGAGGCCTTCCCCTTGTCAGGAACATGACTGTCAGTGCGTATTCGAAATTCGATGTTCTCACGTTACCACACACATGTTCAAAAGTATAACTTCCATTTCCCTCGTCGCTTAAGTGCAGCGAAGATACCTTGTGTGGTTGCCTTTTGGGCGAAAGTTGACACTCGTAGATGAACCGAGCTCTCTGTCATTACTCCTTACCTCACCATAGCACAGAATCATGCCAGAGACCTCGACTGAATTAAACAGCCTCACTTGAGGACAAAAGCTGGTAGCCTTCAGTGAAGATATAAAATCAGAGAAACAACGAATTACCAGCTGACTATAGTTGTGTTTAACTTCTTCCTTTGATAAAAGAACGTATAGTTGAATTCTCCTTCCCAGCTTCTGTTCCTTAGTAGTAGTTGAACTTTTTCCGATTTTCATTCCTTGGGTATACTCCTCATCACGCGACTATAATTTAAACTACTGAAAGAGGACACTATGTTCCACTTTCATCATGTTGGTGTGAAATTTATGCCACTATTTGTGGCCAGCAGTTAACTGATTTTAAAATGTTGTATCGCTGCAACTTGATCACCCAGCCAATGGTAAAGGAAAATTCTAAATTGTACTTTAATTTGTTCACACAGTGCAGTCCGTCTTCCTTCATTCCATTCCATTCTGTATGAGAGTGAATTTAATAATCAAGTAAGCAATTATTTTTCAGATACGCTCCACTTGAGCCAGAGAACAGCGTAGCACCTGAGGCTTGGGATACCATCATAACTTCATTTAGTCTTAACGGAGGTTCAGAGTTGTTGCTTTGAGACAGAGAATTATCACCTACTCCCGTGGGAAGCACAGGTAGTGGTAGGCGCTAATTTCTCCCAGTCCCCAACACATTGTGGGTGTGCTTTGAGAGAGCGGAAACGGCACTGGTGCCATGGACATGCTTTTGGTATGTCCCACTATGTGTTGTCGAACAGAGCTTTTGAAATTAGGAATCGGTTGCATTTTCTTAAGTACCTGCATTCAGTTGTTCCCGGATGAAGTGTAGTTGTGCTGAATCAATGTATTTGATCGAGCTTGTAAATTTCGCGTGAGAGTACCATTCTAAACTTGGCTTTCTTCACTCTGTTGCAGTTAGAATGCCTGACAGTGTACTATTTCAAGTGAGCCCGTGAAAAGTATTTTTGTTGCTAACTTCACTCTGTTAGTGAGGTGACTGAAGCAACCAAATCGTCCGTTTATTTATTACAGATTTTTATGAGGTTCCTTTATGATATCGATGGCCACCACCTGGTCCTATAATCTTCATTAAATCATTTTAGCTGAGGTTTGGGAAGAGTTGCCTGCTTACGAAGCTCACTGACTTACAGTGAACAATTTGAACTAGAAAAATCTATGAAATTAATGCTCATTTGTAGCTTGATCAGTGGTTGGCATCATACTGCCATGTGTTTACGAATTTAACGCATACTCATTTTAACCAAGGTAATTATATGTACTTTTTCGCCCAGATTGCAGTGATACCACACGAGAATATGTCGACCAAATGCTTTACAACTTGAAAGCTTTCGTTTCGTAAGAGATTTTTGGCGCACGTCCGCCATTTGGTCTATAGTGTGCATGCGCCAGTATCAGCAACATGATCGAAGTATACGTAAGTGTTATTGGTAACTGGAATGACTGCTAAATAATAACATTCTTTAGTATAACACGTTAAACAGTGGTTAAAAATGTATTCCAAACATATATGCTACCTCCTTTCCTTGTGTATAATGATGGAAAATTGGTACAGCACATGGTTATCCGCATACCACAGAGTAATTGTCTCTGAATCTCTTCATGGCACGTTTCATATCAACAAATCAACAACAGGTGAGTAGTCTCAAGCTTCTTTGTATCTTTTGCGAGAAGAGCTGAATACTGCGGCCTCCCCTATTTCTTTCCCAACCTCCCCCTCTCTCCTGCCCACTCCGATGTGACTGCGGACTGCTTTAGACAAGATTACTATTAGATTGCTCTTCAGTTGAGTAAAATGATAATTAGATATCGTTTGATATGGAATTTGTCTCCTGTTAACAAAGCCAGAAAGATCACCCAGAAAATGTAATAAAACATAAATGCAGATGCAAAGGTTTACAGTAGTTCACATATCCATCAATTCCACAGCCTGTTCCCATTACTCGCCTTGTATATCATATCTGAAGCTTTTTTAACTATAAGGATTTTGTGTCAGAAAAGTTACTTAACCCTTTGTTGCCTGACGGTACTTAAAAGTACCAGTAAGTTTTGACTCTCATTATTTTCTTGTGGTGCAGTTTCGTGATCTGAGAGCCTGCCGGTACGTAACAGTAACTCTGCTCTACTGTTTCAGAGATGTTATTGTGCAATATATAGACCTCTCTGGCGGTCAGAGCTTGAAATTGTTATTCGCGCGCTGCTGTGAAAACAGAAGATTGTATGTGCTTGTTTCCATGGTGTTGCTCTGAATTTGTGCGCAATTTATTGAAACTTCCGTTGAGCTTTCCATTATAAGTACTTACCTTCTTTGTTTTTTTGTAATAGTTTGAAGCATTACGTTACAAGTGAGTGAGATATAGTGGAAAATATGAAGCGGACTTATTAGTACCGCCAGGTTGTGCGAACACTTTATTGTAGCAACAGTGCGTTACCTCCACTTTTTCTCACGCAGATGGACGAAAATCGTAAAACTGGTGGCTACTTTCGACCTTTGAGTGATGCAGAGATTGAAGCAATTTTGTATGAGGACATTCCCTCTGATATTTCAGAGGATACTGACATCGAAGATGATGACGAGAATGTTAATAATTTTGACAAAGCTTTTTCGTGCAATTTGCAAGAGGCAGATTGTGAAACAAACTCCACTTGTTCGGATAATGATGCCTCAGAGAGTTCTTTGCCGTTTACATCTTCACCTCAATGTGAATATTGGACAAAGAGAATGTGGAGAGACAAACACATTGAAACAAGGAACTGTGAATACAGATATAGTGAAGGTATCTTCTTACACTTAGAATACCATAAATTCTTTTTCAGCATTAGTCAATTTCTTCTTTTTCATTTCACGAATTACTATAGAATCCGGTTCCGTCTGTGACAACTGCAGTACTATTTCCATTGATGTATTCGTTTTGCAGGGCTTATGGAAGAATTATTTCAGGATTGCCTCACAGCTACTGATGTTTTTATTTTCATTTTGAAGCCAATTGTAGAAGACACAATTTTCCAGAGCAATCTCTACGCAACACGGAAGGGAAAATTTTTAAATCTGAAGGAACATGAGCTGTTTGCTTTTTTGGGAATTAATTTATTTACGGGTTACCACAAGCTGCCGTCGTGGAAACACTATTGGTCTGCATGTGATGACCTTGGTATTTCTATTGTAAGGCGATGCATGAGTAGGGACAGGTTTGATTTTATTTTGAGTAATTTACATCTTAACGACAACACAAAAATTCCAGAAAGAAACACTGATAAATTGTATAAAATACGCCCGCCTCTGACTGCTTTGAATAAGCAATTTATGTCCATATACAGGGGCACTAGAGAACTCAGTATTGATGAATCAATGATTGTCTTCAAGGGAAGAAGTAGCATAAAGCAATATAATCCATTATAACCAATCAAAAGAGGCCATAAACTATGGGCAATTTGTGATCAAAAAGGATACACACTCAATTTTGAAGTGTATCAAGGTAGAAATGAGACACTGGAGAAGGACTTTGAAGGGTATGGTTTAGGGGAGAGAGTAGTACTGAAATTGTCTAAACTGTATTGGGGTCAGTACAGAAAATTGTACTTTGACAATTTTTTTACTTCTATTCCACTTTTGGAGAAATTAAAATCCGTAAATACATTTGCCTGTGGAACAATTAGAACAAACAGGAAAGGTTTGCCAGCGAATTTACCTAAAGAAAAATGTCTAAAGCGTGGGGAATCAAATCACAGAGTGTCATCTTTAGACCTAACAGTATTTCAATGGAGGGACAATAAAGTAGTGTATTTTGCGTCAAACTTCCATGGCACTGAACAGAGCGTAGTGTCAAGAAAACAGAAAGATGGAACTAGTATGACAATACCATGTCCAGCTATTGTATGTGATTACAATAAAAACATGGGTGGTGTGGATCATGCGGACAGATTACGTTCAGCTTATGGTCTTGACAGGCGATCAAAGAAATGGTGGCACCGTCTCTTCTGGGGAGCAATAGAAATTTCTTTTGTCAATGCTTACGTCATTTTCAGTGATCTACATGGGGCACTGCCACTGCTGGAATTCAGGCGTGCTGTGGCATTAGGGCTAATGAATGAACAGCAAGTGCCAAATCTCAAAAAGAGAAACTCTGGTAAAGATGAAATAACTCCCCCAAAGAGAAGGAAAGATAACTTTTCTGTTCCTAAGGATGTACGTCTTGGCAACCGAGGAAACCATTTTGTAGTGTTCAGTTGTAAAAGAGGACGATGCGAAATGTGTGCGTAAAATAAAATTCAGTCGAGACCACATTCACAATGTAGTACATGTAAAGTGTATTTGTGCTGCAATGAGAAAAAGAACTGTTTCCTACAATTTCATGAGGTATCACTAAATATGTGATATGTATATACTGTCAAAAATGTATGGCTAAGTTACTATGTATTGTAAAGTTGCTCTACACGGTAAATTTATGCGAAATTTAAGAAATCAGAAATATAGTATTTTTGTATAATTTTCTAATGTAAAAATATTTAATATTTACGTGGAATAAAGTACAAGTTATTAAAAATTGGAGCATTTTTCTGCGCATGTTGTGATTCTGTCCATGGAGTCTGACGGTACTTCTGAGTACCAGGAGCGAAAAAAGTTGTAAAAAATAAAATAAAATATCACAAAAAATCCTACCGTCATTTGAGGCCACAATAGCATAAATTCTGCAAAGAAAATGTTAAAAAGTAAATTTTTTCTTATGACAGGAAACAAAGGGTTAAATAGTCTAGCTCATTCCAAAATTATTTTTACGAAGAACACGACGCTACACTGGAGGTTCACCCGCATGCCGAGCGTATCACTTACTTGCATTCAAAGTACGTTGTGCATTGCTCTACATCTATTTTGTTGATTATTTCTCGGACCATCACAGACGGATCTGTGTATGAAAAATCGAACGGCTTACTAGCATACATAGTTATACACGAAAAATCGAATGCCTCTTCGTATTCTAGAGTGCGACAATTTCTGGTCTCTGAATGAAAACCAGTAGAGGCAGTAGGTTTCAAAAGTCCATTTTATAATGTGTTAGGCTAATTTCGTACAGCAACAGAGGACGCAGAAATAGAGTAAGGGAGCTCGTCGCCTAAAACCATTGGCTCAAGCTCCCACATTCTCCTACTCACAACATTACTTCATCCAGGCCGGAGCACCGACGTGTCAGAGATGGGTCGCGGACAACACTATCCTTTATCCACTAGCTTATCAGGACCCTAACAGTTTGACGAGACACGTGGACAGTGATATAACTGGGGTATAACCACGCTCACAACCTTCTCAGATGAGTCCTCTATATGTTCTGTATGGCTACAGTCCACTGGCTTCAACTCACACAATCCCTATTGTGTTATATTTTCAAACAACATGAGCATATGCATCGGAATCGTCGAGCCATGAATTCTTCCATGGGCGGCAAACTAGTAGTAATGGTAACGATAGCACACGAGGAATAAAAATAACACGAAAAATGCCCCAATCCTAAACGATTATATTACCGCTACAACATAATTTTTAGGTCTGTGTCCATCACCGACAATCAAAAATGCACTATGAAAGGATACGGGTAAGGGAGAGAGCGAATATCCGACAGCACGTGTGGGAACAGTATAAACCCGGTTACCTCCCGTCCCCGATTCTTCATAGAACCGAACTGCCATGGTTCAAATGGCTCTGAGCACTATGGGACTTAACATCTGATGTCACCAGTCCGCTAGAACGTAGAGAACGTAGAACTACTTAAACCTAAGTAACCTAAAGACACCACACACATCCATGCCCGAGGCAGGATTCCAACCTGCGACCGTAGCAGTCGCTCGGTTCCGGACTGAAGCGCCTAGAACCGCTCGGCCACCGTGGCCGGCTGAACTGCCATGTATAAAACTCTTTCTACAGCTCCTTATTAAGAGAAGCTAGTTTGTCTCGCGTCTCATTGTATATGACGCCATATCTCCTGAACAGTGTATCGTACAGTGATATAATTCTGTACTTGCATTTAGTGGTATCTGTACATTCTGTCTGCAAATCATGTTTCGAATAGAGTAAATCGTAAAGAATACACAAAGTATGACGCCATGTATAAATTTCTTTCTGCAGCTCCTTCTTAAGAGAAGATAGTTTGTCTCGCATCTCATTGTATATGATGCCATATCTCCTGAACAGTGTTTCGTACAGTGATATAATTCTGTATTTGCATTTAGTGGTATGTGTACATTCTGTTTTCAAATCATGTTTCGAATAGAGTTAACCGTACAGAATACACAAAGGAAGATGTCATGCCAATGGTGACGTTTTAGTGTATGAGCAGGATAAATGTAATAAGCTATAAACCATTTTTGTTTCATCAATTTGTAGGCATGTGTGCGAGAACTTTTGAAAAGGTTTAAAATAAAGTGAAAAGTTTGTTGCAAGTCGTCGAGGTCTCTTACTCTCACATACTGGTTTAATATAATCTGGATAATATGAACCCCCTAAGCTACGCTGGCTCAACGCATATACATTAGCACAACGTGCACCGAATTAGAAGTTTAGTGATGAAGATGGCTACATGTCCGCTTAAGTAGCTCTAAAATGTACAAACAAGTAAAATGAAGAATGCGTATCTCGAAAAAGTGTAGGCTTGGGGTGACATCGGCTAGAACCAGACGGTATCTTACAGTACACTGATTTCTGTAAGCCCTTAATTTTCTTGATTCATAATAACAAGTGGGGACAATGGTTTAGTGACCTGTTTTAAGAGTCATGATGTATTGTCTTGGTCAGCTTGTAACCTGCTCAACTGACATTACTAGAGATTCTTCAGATGAGCACTTCTCCTCTTTCGTCTTCAAGTGCCTTTCATAGGACGACTGCAAGTATTCCTGAGGTTTTCTCTACCATTTATTCTTTATCTTAATCTGATTCTTACTTCATAAACAGCAAAGGTAATTGTTTTCCCGTACTTAATAAAGACATTGACATATATATCAAGAAGAATAAGGCAGCAGCTGAGAAATTTTAATCTATTTTTCACCTGATACACCTTCTATGGTAAATTTTGCATAAATATATAATTGCAATAAAACGACATATAACGAACGTGAAGAGTATTTTTTTATTTATTTAGAAATCGCCTGTAATAATATGTCGTAGACCTCAAAGCTCACAAGATTATTTACAAATCGTTTGTAAAGTCACCACGTAAGTCTCCAAGCTTACAGGAGCAGTCAGTAGTAATATACTACAATATGACTTTTTCACCCAAGTATTTAATTTGGAACAACTGTGGAGTGAAGGTTATGGAGGAGTTATCAGACGACGTGTACTGATTAGATGACGAAATGTTGTTGCTCCATAATAAGCTGCAGAATTGAGTTTATTTCGTTTCTGAAATAATAGAAGTACTACACAAAGTTACAATAGAGCTTACAGACATACACTAGGTAGCAATGAATGAATCATATACTTACCTGCAAATTTTCCAAACTTATTACTACATATGACTATGAAACGCTACTAAAGGGCCTATAATCATTAGGAATCAGCAAATGCTCTGCTACGATCTTACCTTCAGCGTAATGTACCTGTATCAGATGTATCACAGATCTTCATACTGAAACTTTTCTTGGCCTGCAAGTCCTCACAATTAAATGAACACATCTCGAACCATTGATATAAACTCAGCGGTCACCACAAGATATTATATTTTATATACAGGTGATTGCTCGAGGAATTGTTTATTGTGATGCCAGTTACCGTTCATAAACACTACTGAATACTTTTCGTCCTTGACTTAGAGTTGCAGCAAGCTATTACCACATACTGAACTCGTTTTACGGTGCCATACTCCGTTAAACGAGTTTGATTGCTCATTTACTCTTCCCTGTTACGCATATCTGGTCATTATATGGTTGACAATGTATAGTTTCTGATGACCGACACCAAATGTATCGTTTCTTTTCTTTCTCTGTCATTATTATTTTGCATTGGCTTGATGACTGTAAAATTTAATGCAACCTAGAGTAATAATACAGCCAATGATATCCTAAAGCAAAAGTTTAAATCTTATGGAGTATTGGAGACAGATGATTCTGGGGATTTATCTTGTATGGATGACAGGACACAGAGGGTAATAGTTCCTTGTCAATCCCATAACAGCAGGCATTCACAATTTGAAGTAATCATACATGGTGTACTAAACAGTCGATTTTGGATCCTCCGTTATTTCTTGTATGCATAAATGATCTTCCAGTTACGATTTCAGAATATACTGTTTTATTTCCTTTTGGAGATGATACAATTTCCGTCACTGAAAGAGCAGCTATGAAATCATCAGATTACAAACAGCTGGTTCAGGGCACTTGATTTTTATGAGACTGAGAGCATACTGTTCAGCAATTCTCAGAGAACTCTACAACCTACAAACAAAATTTTTCAGGCAATAAAATTCAAGAAACAGTAAGTGATAATTTTTTTGGCTTACAGATGGAGCACAGCCTCAACTGAAAAAATCACTGCCTAGAGGTAAGCAAGCGTGGTAGTTTATGTTTATAGTAAGCATGATTACTGATATACGTGATTTAAAAATGAAGAAACTAGTTTATTGTACAGATATCCACTCATTAATGAGTTATCGAACCATTTTATGGAGAAACGCAACTTAAACGGACACGATTTTCAGAGTACAGAGGTGTATTATAATAACTGCATCTGGTTGTACTTCTAGAACATGTTCCAGAAGCAACTTCAGAAAACTGGGTATGTTCACCATTACTTTACAGTAAGTAGAGCCTATTCCTTACTGTGCTTTGTTATTAACATACATGTTTCTCTTTTTGTGAAAAGTATCGAAAAGTATGGATGTAAGCACTACGATCAACTACCTGCACAAATATTGCAAGGAGTTAACGTGAGTGTATAAAGTTAGGAGATACAGAGGCACATGTGTATTCAACAACCTACTGGAGGACATTAAATGTAATGTAGATAGTGTGGTGAAGTTCAAGACTGACTCAGTAAACTCTCTGTTGGGAACTGCTGCACTGAGGAGTATCTTAACACACATTCATTAATTCAATGTTTCAGTTTATTTTATCATGAGAATTAGCACTGAAATACACTATTGTAAAGTCATATCACCGTATTGACATTAAATTAAAGTGTATACTTTTCCCTTTTCCTACATGTCTAATACCCTTCTCCATGGGACTCAGTGCATAAAACTAATGTAATTTACTGTAGCGTAATTAAATATAAATTCAACTGCCATCATGCAGCTTAAATGATGGTCTTATTTAACCTTTCAGTGCGAGACATTTGGCATCAGTAGGATACATGAACGAAAAGAAATCTTTACTATCCCATTTCTTTTTATTTTTGGTGTATCTCTTTTGTTTCCTATCGAATCAATTAGTATACACCTATTTCTGGATATGAGCATTGTTATTTCTTCCAATGTGTCCAGAGAAGTTTCCCTGAGAGGCAAAGTATCTGAAATAAAAAACTGGGAGTCGATACTTCACCATATCGGCGTCTGTAACAGAAAACAAATCACACTATTACGTTGGTCTGAAATATGAGAGGAGTCCTTAGAAAATGCAGTGGATGTACTTCTAATGTTAGATGTTGTACCTTATGACTAAAGTGTTGTTTCATTACCAGGATGTTATGGATCTATCTTGACATCCTTGCTCCAGGAAGATAACAATTTGAGTGTACCATGTTTGGAAAATATTAGATGGCTCACCACGCTAGCTTATACACATTAAACTTTATTGTTTTGAAATGCTCAAATTAGTGGTAATGACATTTTACTGCTGGAAATAGTTAATACATCATTTTATCTTTTTTTATTTATTTCAATAAAAAGTGTCTATTACCTGTTAGTATAGAAAAACTGCAACTATTTTTCAGTACCACTGTGCTTATTTTGTTATACTGCAGTTGTGAATGTATGGAAATCAAAGCGTGAGTCATAGTATTACTATCAAGTGAGAATGTGTCTCAAATTCAATTATAGGTTTTATGTCTGTTGTCTTCAGTTTCAACACCAGAAATATCCACAAAATTTTAGTTGGAAGGTTGGAATGAGTACATCTGTTCAACAAACGGTCAAGAACTGCTTTAGACTACCTGTTCCAAGTACATCTAGCCTGAGTATCGGACAGAGAAAAATATTGTGTAGTTCATGCACAGTTTTGCTTATGGAAACACGAGATTCACTGAAATTTCCTCTATCAGTCTCGACACCGTCTCTTCTGTAACGAGCGCCTAGCAGTTTCTGATTTCCTAACATTCTGCATTTACGACTATTAAGCCAGAATGGTCTTCATTGCCTTTTAATGTGGAGGATGGAAACACTGCGATACGTGAAAATGAGAGCGGTGTGTAGGTTTTCCCCTCTGCGGAAAGTATTATTTCATAAATAATTATAACTGGACTGAACAATTTCCATACGGACTTCATTTGTCACAATGATTTTCAATCGTGCGATTATAGCGAACATGCCCAGAGGGTAGAAGACATCTCAAACGACGGAAATGATCACGTAAGAGGGTACAATTTTAAATGTAGAATTGTGAAACTTTATTGGGTTGTTTTAGAATTTGTGGTTAACAACCCCAAAAAATAGCAGACGTTATCTCGTACAGAGGAACTAAAAATCCTCAAAAGTATGTAATATCCCTATTCTCACACAACGAAGAAAGGATTTATGAGCTCACTACAGCAGAAATATATTTCTGTTTCCGATTTCTCGAAGACTGAGGAGAGCTGTAGAAGATGTAAGTAGTCAAGCGCCTGCATCTACATATGCACTTGGTATGGTGTACGGTGGGGGACACATGGTGTACCAGATCACTTCCTCCATCCTAATCCACTCCCTGAAGATGAACGGGAAAATAGTTTACCTGTATTGCCACAAACATTACAATAAATCAATAACCACTTCTGTACCTTGCCGTCCATATGTACTAGTTTCCTTTCGATATACTCTTCTTATTTTGTTCGTATTACTGTAAATCTAATGCATTCTTTCAACCCTGCTATTTTGTTGTTGTTGTTGTTGTGGTCTACAGTCCTAGACTGGTTTGATGCAGCTCTCCATGCTACTCTAGCATCTTCATCTCCCAGTACCTACCGCAACCTACTTCCTTCTGAATCTGCTTAGTGTATTCATCTCTTGGTCTCCCTCTACGATTTTTACCCTCGACGCTGCCCTCCAATACCAAATTGGTAATCCCTTGATGCCACAGAACATGTCCTACCAACCGATCCCTTCTTTTAGTCAAGTTGTGCCACAAACTTCCCCCCAATCCTATTCAGTACTTCCTCATTAGTTATGTGATCTACCCATCTGATCTTCAGCATTCTTCTGTAGCACCACATTTCAAAAGCTTCTATTCTCTTCTTGTCCAAACTATTTATCGCCCATGTTTCATTTCCATACAGGGCTACACTCCATACAAATACTTTCAGAAATGACTTCCTGACACTTAAATCTATACTCGATGTTAACAAATTTCTCTTCTTCAGAAACGCTTTCCTTGCCATTGCCAGTCTACATTTGATATCCTCTCTACTTCGACCATAATCAGTTATTTTGCTGCCCAAATAGCAAAACCCCTTTACTGCTTTAAGTGTCTCATTTCCTAATCTAATTCCCTCAGCATCACCCGACTTAATTCCACTACATTCCATTATCCTCGTTTTGCTTTTGTTGATGTTCGTCTTATATCCTCCTTTCAAGACACTATCCATTCCGTTCAACTGCTCTTCCAAGTCCTTTGCTGTCCATGACAGAATTACAATGTCATCGGCGAACCTCAAAGTTTTTATTTTTTCTCCATGGATTATAATACCTACTCCGAATATTCCTTTTGTTTCCTTCACTGCTTGCTCAATATACAGATTGAATAACATCGGAGATAGGCTACAGCCCTGTCTCACTCCCTTCCCAACCACTGCTTCCATTTCATGCCCCTCGATTCTTATAACTGCCATCTGGTTTCTGTACAAATTGTAAATAGCCTTTTGCTCCCTGTATTTTAACCCTGCCACCTTCAGAATTTGAAAGAGAGTATTCCAGTCAACATTGTCAAAAGCTTTCTCTAAGTCTACAATTGCTAGAAACGTAGGTTTGCCTTCCCTAATCTAGCTTCTAACTTCTTTAGGTATGTCAGGTGAAGCTACTCATTGATGATTTGACCCCATGGAACTACCTCATTGAAAGTATGTTGTCTGCTATTTTTCACATGCTGTTTCAAATAGCCCCAGACATTTCCCGTGTGATTAAGATGAGGCAGTTTCGCTGGCCAGCCAAGGTGTAACTACGTATCTTACAAGAATACCCACTGGCAAGCAGATTTTTGTAATTTTTTGCATTTTTGCGTACATGAAGTTCATAACTCAAAAGTGCAACAGCGTATCTTACAAGGATACCCATTGGCAAGCAGGTTTTTGTAATTTTTGTATATTTGCGTACATGAAGTTGAGAACTCTAAAGTCTGTACCACAAAGAAATCTTGCTGCTCTCGAAAGTTCTCGATAAAATCGACTTTGAAATTATCCGAGACAGTTGAGTTCACCCAGGCAAAAAGAGTTCCGCGACAGGGCTCATAGCTCGATGGTAGAATATTTGCTTACCACATATGAGGCCTGGGTTCTATACCCTACTGGCTCAGATTTTTAACCAAAGGCGCATGCTTTACGTTTCTGAATAACATAAAATACGAGGATGAAACAAAATTAATTTTCAATATTTTTAATCAAATCATCTTTATAAAAGATCACTAGCCAAGAATTTATATTTCCATTGAAATCTGGAATTATGTGTTTGATACGTAATCTAAAATCAGGGGACTTTTTCCTAAAAATAACAGTGACATGTATGTTTATTAAAATACATTTGATGAATGCATTAATCAAGTGACGCAAGTAAAAATACTTAACGTAAAAAAACAAAAAAATTGTCATAAAAATGTCATTCTAGTCAGCATTCCAGTAACGCTCAGTCTCCATAGATAAGCAATCTTTTTCATCATTAGGTATCTAACGCTTCATGGTAATGCTCAGCAAAACGCACCTTTGGTTACAAATTTTCATGATCCAGGAATGGAACCAGAGCTTCGCATGAGGGGGTTGAGCATTCTCCACAGACAAACGTGGCCCGTTGGAAACTCGTTCTGCCTTTAGTGACCTGAAGATGCTCGAAAAACTTCACAGCCCATTCTCTCTTAAATTTCTGAGAGTTGCATCAAATTGCTTTCGGTAACTGATATTCGTGTTCCGAACTCCACGCACAATGATTATAAAAAGCTACATAAATGCGATTGGCGTGTGGTCTCGTTATTAGTGTTTCTCATACCAGAGCTGTATAGAGGTAACTCTGTGAACAAAGCTGATTCGTCTCTGATGACGAGTGTCCCATATAGTACTGAACATGAAGATGTACAGCAAAGGATAACGTTTGGTCCTAGAGAATTCTGAAATATGTATCCAAGTTAATGTTCACGGTAGTCTTAATGACGCGGCACAAGTCAGGGTACGGAAAACACTCGCAAAAGGTCATATAACCACCTCAGCTCCCAACCATACTATCGACACACTGCGGGTCAAACACCTTACTGTGCTGTTGTTGCACTCGGCGCCTCGCCTGAATCAAAAGACGCACAGTCGCAACATGTCGGTGCACACTACACTCATCCAGTCAGCTGCTGTAAGGTTTATGTGTTGTTTTGCCCACTGCAGAGGTGCAGCTTTACTTGCCGCCGTGACCCACGGCCTTCAACGAGCTATCCGTCTCCAGACGAATGTTTGCACGGAAACTGGTCGATATGTGGCTGCATTCGCTGACAGCAGCAATTTATCTCGGTTATGAAACCGACATTCATCGATTAGACGTGACGTCTCCTGTCGCTATCGCTTAGGATCTTTCTGATACACCTTATTGCATTACTCTGAGTGGCACACGATTCTTTGCAGACATGTTGTACTGTTTATTCACCAAGCATTAGTCAACTTCATTCGCCAATCTGATCATGCACACGTAAAAACAGGATATCCCTTTCTGCCATTCTATCATGTCTCCACGTCGACCGTGGCTAGTGTCGCTATCTCTGGATCATGGGGTCCCGGATTCGATTTCCCGCCGGGTTGGGAATTTTCTCTGCAAGGGAACTGGGTGTTTACGTTATACTCATCATTCCCTCTCCAAATGCACCAGAGTCTTTTTTTAAGCGTGCGACTAATATGTTGCGCGATGAGCATAGAATTTAATGATATAGATAAAGGTTTGGTGCTTTTTTGGAGTCGATAAATTTTTGAAAAAATGAGTTCATCTTCGTCTGCAGTAAAGAGAACGCAAGACGAACTACATCTGAAAGCAATAAAAAATTTAAAATCGGAAGGCCTTAGGGTCAGAGAACTGGTTATAACCTAGACCTACGATGTAAAATCTGTTTACGAAACATACTACAGATATCATCAGGTGTATTTTAAGTGCCTGGTGAAGACTCTTCTGACCTGACCTGGAGTTTCCTCAGCTCTAGTTAGACGTAAATTCCAAAATTATACTTTCAATGAAACATCACTTCCAGAACTTCTCTTTTCGTGTCCAGAAATAATATACGTACGCAAATGCACTCTGAGACAAAAAGTAACGATGCACCACGAAGAAATTATACAAATGAGGCGATAATCGGTAGATGTTATGTACATGTACAGACAAACAAACGACTAAAGTTTCTGAAAAATTTGATGATTTATCCAATAGAAAGAGTCTAACAAACTGAGCAAGTCAGTAAGGCGATGGTCCTTCTCTGTCCCATATGCTAGCACTCATTCGCCTTGACACTGATTGACAGAGTGGCTGGATGTCCTCCTGAGGATTATCGTGTCAAATTCTGTCTAACTGGCGCGCTAGACAGTCAAAATCCCAATCTGGCTGGAGGCCTCTGCCCATGAAGCTCCAAATCTTCTCAATTGGGGAGACATCAGGCGACCTTGCTGGTCAAGGTGCGCTTTGGCAAGCACGATGACAAACAGTTGACACTCCCGCCGTGTGTAGACGAGTATTATCTTTCTGAAATGTAATCCCAGGATGGATTACCACGAAGGGCAACAAAATAGGGAGTAGAATATCATCGCTGCATCACTGTGCTGCAAGAGTGTCGCGGATGACAACCAACCAGGTCATGCTATGGAGAAAAATAAAGGTTGCTCTCTCACCGCTCTCTGGAGCGTCCACAGACACTTCTTTGCTGGTCATTGGGACTCAGTTCGAAGTGGGACTCCTCGCTGAAGACAATTCTCCTCCAGTCACTGAAATCCCTTTGTAAGAGGTGAGCTATTGTGACAGTAGTGTGCAAACCCCTGAGATGCAAAATTAAAGTGCCCGTGATGGGAAAATGGATAGAAGCTTCCTACGCAATCACGCGAATTTACTTTTAAAAGGCAATGAAACAAGCCTGAGGATGGATACCCATTATTTAAACGATGGCTAAGTGAAGAACATATCAAAAAGTGCTAATGAAAAATAAACTCGAATGGGAAACACCGGTCAGAGATGCGAAGTGCGTCTTGCAAGTCAGACAACTAAGAGAGGTCATCAGTTACCGAAACGACTATTTCCGCGAAGTTAACTATTCCAGGGAAAGGCATTGCTGGCCGAATCTCGCCTAATAAACTTCCAGTACTCGGTTGCGTGCGCGCCAGCTGTGAGCGGTAGTTAATGGAGTACTGGCCCCGTCTTTCGTGAGCAGCCCGCGAGGGTGGCAGCTTGACCGCCGTTCGCGTGGACAGAAGGCAGAGTGGCACAACATAAATTCTTGACTTCTTTCTCCACATTTAAAAATGCTCCTAGTCATCCACCAATGACAGTAATATTCCGAACACTATAATCTCTAGCCAAGTGTTGTCAAGATGCGAACAACGCCCCAATGAAAGAGTGCCAGCAAGAGTTAGACCTCTCGTTTAGTTTGTGAACGGAGGCACGAGCAGAAGCTAACAGACTTTCTAGCCACGTTCCATAGCAGCCGTTACGATGCTGTGTCTTGAAGCTCGCACAGAAAACTTCCAACCGCGACTTTTCTTACGTAAAGGAGAGATTACTCCACGTAGGCATAGCGCCTTTGCACGGGCGTTTTCTAGCTGCCCGGCGCGTTATATGCTGTCGTGTTAACATGGCCTGCCTTGAGTTGGGGAAAGCGCAAGCGTGGAGGCAGCGTCGGTGCTGAAGACCACTTGAAGCTACACGTTATGGCTGTGGCGAAGGTCGAATGCTCGCTAACTGAAGTGTACAGTGAATTCAATTCCTAGTTTTACTGTAGGCAACATATGGAATTACGTATGCATTCTGCAAGTACAGTACTGGCCATTAAAATTGCACACCATGAATATGACGTGCTACAGACGCGAAATTTCACCGAGAGGAAGAAGACGCTGTGATATGCAAATTATTAGCTTTTCAGAGCATTCACACAAGGTTGGCGCCGGTGGCGACACCTACAACGTGCTGACATGAGGAAGGTTTCCAACCAATTTCTCATACACAAACAGCAGTTGACCGGCGTTGCCTGGTGAAACGTTGTTTTAATGCCTCTTGTAAGGAGGAGAAATGCATACCATCACGTTTCCGACTTTGATAAAGGTCAGATTGTAGCCTATCGCGATTGCGGTCTATAGAATCACGACATTGCTGCTCGCGTTGGTCGAGATCCAATGACTGTTAGCAGAATATGTAATCGGTGGATTCAGGAGGGTAATACGGAACGCCGTGCTGGATCCCAACGGCCTCGTATCACTAGCAGTCGAGCTGACAGGCATCTTATGCGCACGGCTGTAACGGATCGTGCAGCCACGTCTCGATCCCTGAGTCAAAAGATGGGGACGTTTACAAGGCAACAACCATCTGCACGAACAATTCGACGACGTTTGCAGCAGCATGGACTATCAGCTCGGAGACCATGGCTGCGGTTACCCTCGACGCTGCATCACAGACAGGAGCACCTGCAATGGTGTACTCAACGCCGAACCTGGGTGCACAAATGGCAAAACGTCATTTTTTCGGATGAATAGAGGTTCTGTTTACAGCCTCATGATGGTCGCATCCGTGTTTGGCGACATCGTGGTGAACGCACGTTGGAAGCGTGTACTCGTCATCGGCATACTGACGTATCACCCGGGGTGATGGTATGCGGTGACATTAGTTCCACGTCTCGGTCACGTCTTGTTCGCACTGACTGCACTATGAACAGTGGACGTTACACTTCAGATGTGTTATGACCCGTGGCTCTACCCTTGATTCGAACCCTGCGAAACCCTACATTTCAGCAGGATAATGGACGACCGCATGTTGCGGGCCTTTCTGGATACAGAAAATGTTCGACTGCTGCCCTGACCAGCACATTCCCCAGATCTCCCACCAATTGAAAACGTCTGGTCAATGGTGGCCAAGCAACTGGCTCGTCACAATACGCCAGTCGCTATTCTTGATGAACTGTGGTATCGTATTGAAGCTGCATGAGCAGCCATCCAAGCTCTGTTTGACTCAATGCCCAGTCGTATCAATGCCGTTATTACGGCCAAAGGTGGTTGTTCTGGGTACTTATTCCTCAGGATCTATGCACCCAAACTGAGTGAAAATGTAATGACATGTCAGTTCTAGTATACTAAATTTGTCCAATGAATACCCGTTTATCATCTGCTTTTCTTCTTGGTGTAGTAATTTTAATATCCAGTAGTGCAGTAACACGAATTATGAAAATAACATTTCAGCTACGTGTTCATTACGTTGATAGACGTGGGCAGTACTATTAGAGCATAAAAATGTGAATACAATATGTAGGGTGGCGCTACATGAATACTTAAGCCACCTAACACCAGGCTGAAGACGTGTTGGAGACACCCCGTACAGCAATGTGATGTCGCCCGACATGTGATTCAACAACCAGGTCAGATGGTCTGAGGTGCCATTTCTTTTCCTAGTACGAACTCTTTGGTTGTCATCGGCGGCCCTCTTACAGGACAGTGCTACGCTGATGACATTCTACGCACTGTTTACTGTCCTTCATGGCAAGCCATCCTGGGCTTGAATTTCAGAAAGGCAATTCCCACCCGCACAAGGCTAGCGTTTCCACTGCCAGTCTTCGTGCCTGTCAAATACCACATTGGCCGGCAAGGTCACTGAATCTATCCTCAATTGAGAACGTTCGGATCATTAGGGACTTTGACTATCTAACGCGCCAATTAAATGGAAAACAGCATGACATCTCTCAGGAGGACACCCAAAAACTGTGTCAGTCTCTGCCAAGCTGAATAACTACTTGCATAAGGCCCAGAGTTGAACCAACGCTTTATTGGTTTGCTCTATTTCCAAAACTGTTTCTCTTAAATATATCAAATTTTTGTTCTACACCACATCTATCGATTCCGTCCCATCCACGTACTTTTCTAGCGGCGGTCTTTTTTTTCTTTTTTTGCGGCGGCTTTTTTTTCTTTTTTGTTTTATTTTCTTTTTTATTTTGTCTTAGCGTGTTTGTCACACTGTCAATTAGGCGCAAAGTGATATAAGAGAAAATAACGGCATTAGGCGTGTTGCAAAACTTACGAATTTCATTTTCTGAAGCATGCAGTCTACTGTATCAAGAACAGCCATCCCTGTTTCCCTCAATGGTCTGACGTAACTCTTGTCAGCAGCCACCTAAGAAAGAAAAACTGTTGATCTAAGTGGACTGGCATTTCAAAGTGGATGGCTGAGGTCGAAAGAATGTACTTACCGTCTTCAGCATACTGCCAATACCAATGACGATATGGGTAAGGTCTGCCCTCAGCAGCTGCTGCAGCTAAAATATACAAAGCAAACACAATTAACAGTCCAGTGAACGAAGCAAAATTAGGGGAAGAAATCGTACAGCTCGAAAACTGCATTCCTGGGGTTCGAAAATCATAATTTATTAATAACAGTGTTTTAATCGTGTAAAACTTACGTTTACAGTTAAATTTAGTAGGTTTGGAACAAATATTAAATGCGTATTAAGAAATATTTCATGTTCTACTCGTTTAACGGGAAAAGGGGGGGGGGGGGGGGTGGGGGGGAGAGTTAGAGGGTTTAGTCGCGCGGAGTAGCCGTGCGGTTTGAGACGCCATTACACGAATTGCGCGACCCCTTCGCAGGAGGTTCGAGTCCTCCCTTGGCCATGGGTGTGTGTTTTGTTTTTAGCATAACTTAGTTTAAGTAGCGTATAAGTCTAGGGACCGATGACCTCAGCAGTTTGGTCCCTTAGGAATCCACACATATTTGAATAGTTTTTGAGAGGGTAGCACCCGTAGGTTTGTAGATCGCCAGACTCTGATAAATCAAGAGAACGGTCTGTTAACACGTCGTCAACACGGATTTAGATAACATCGTTCTTGTGGAACGCAACTAGCTCTTTACTCACACCAAGTGTTGAGTACTATTGACAAAGAATTTCAAACTGATTCCTATTTCTAGATTTTCAGAAGGCCTTTGGCATTGTACCTCACAAGTGGGTTGGAATTAAACTGCTTGCTTATTGAATATCGTCTCGAAGGTGCGACTGTCAGAGAGATAACGTTCATAGCAACTTACGAAAGTCATCGACTAAAACGAAAATGATTTTTGGTGTTCCCCTAAGGTAGTGTTATATGCCCTCTGCTGTTCCTTATCTAACGATTTACGCGACAGTCTGAGCAGCCGCCTTAGGTTGTTTGTAGATGATTCTGTCGTTTATCCTCTAATAAACTCATCAGATGATAAAAAAATTCCAAAATGATTTATAAATCGAGAAAATTGGCAATTGACCATAAATAAAGTGTGAATTCATCCACACGATAACTAAAAGGAATCCAAACTATCCTGTTGTCAGAACATCCGCAACTGAGCATCATAGCAGAGGTTGAAAATACCGCTTCGGTTGTAAATTACTTTATTTTCACACAACCGGTTTCGGACTATTACAAGCCCATCCTCAGGGGTCGTACTGGAAATAACAAAAGATGGGAGATTAATTTTCACTCGCCGCAACACACATGAAAAACAAAAAAAAAATTTTTTTTAAGTTTTAAAATTGAAAATTATCTCCCGTCTTTTGTTATTTCCGGTACGACACCTGAGGACGGTCTTATAACAGTCTGAAACTAGTCGTGTGAAAACAAAGTAATTTACAACTGAAGTGGTATTTTCAACCTCTGCTAAAAGAAATCCATTAAACTTCGGTTGCATGATAAATCATTCACATCTACGGGGCCGTAAATTCAACTAAATATCCAGGAATTACAGTTACGAACAACATAAATTGGAAACAGCACATAGAAAATATTTTGGGGAAGGCGAACCTAAGACTGCGTTTTATTAGCACAAGACTTAGAAGATGCAACAGACGTACCATTTTGCAGTACCGCTGCGTGGCGTCGGATCCTCATCGGGCAGGATTAATGGCCACATCAAGCACGTTCAAAGAAGGAGAGCACGCTTTGCACTATCAAGAAATAGGTGAGAGATAGTCACGAACATGATACAGGATTTGGTGCAGAAATCATTAAAACTTTGTTGCGGCAGGATCTTCTCAAGCAATTTCGACCGCCAGCTTTCTGCTCCGAATGCGAAAATATTTTGTTGAATCCTGTCTACATAGGGAGAAACGGCCATAATAATAACATAAATCAGAGCTCGTACGGAAGGATATAGGTGTTGGAGAGTGGAATAATAGGGAATTAGTGTGAAGCTGGATCGATGAGCCCTCTGTCAAGTACTTAAGTGTGATTTGCAGAGAAGCCATGTAGATTCGGATGGAAGAGACAGTGAAATTAACATTGTCAAATACATATTAACAGCATGTTACGCTTTGGACTTTCTCTTCAGTGTGGTAGACAGTTCACAACTCCAGATGTTGGACTTTTTTACACATTAAGTCACTTAACAACTGAAAACCAGTACTCGTTTAATAAATTGAAAATAACTCCGTATATGAAACACAAGGTCGGTGAAATAATTTTGCGCATTCACATAATGGAAACGGACAAGAAATGTTGGGGAGGTACAGTGCGTCTGCAAAACGTAAAGCAAGCAGCGCTGGTAGGGAGGGGGAACTAGTCTTTCCCGGAAGAATACTGCAACTACCGTAAGGGACGACAAGAATTAATTTCATTTCAAGCGGTGCAGAACAATACGTAAAGATTTACGTAGATTCCGTCCATGTGCGTTTCTTTGACGCGCAGTTGGGCACTTGTCTTGCTGCTGCACGGCGATGAACCTGGGCCTCTCTTCTTACGTTTCTTTCAGAGGTGCTCTCTACGAAACACAATTTTATTTGTCTGCTGAATCCAATATGGCTAATGATTTTGACTGAACTTGTACCTGACTGTACCTGAAGCGTTGCAGTCCTTCAACATAGGAAATTGCTTACATTACTTTAGTTCGTCCAGTATTAGAGTATTTTTCGTCTGTATGAGACACTTACCAGGTGGGTCTGATTCAAGAGATTGAGAAGGTCCAAAGAAGAGCGGCAAGATTCGTGACTGGTACATTTACCCATCGCGAGAGCGTTACAGATCTCGTAGAAAGTTTGAAGTGGGGCACATTTGCAGATAGACGACGCGCTAAACGGAAAGGGCTGCTCACTAATTTCCAAAATCCATTCTTCACCGACGATGTAGAGCATATATTATTACCACCAACTTTCATACCGCGCAATGATCACCATTCAAAGATAAGGGAAATTACAGCTGGTACTGAGGCGTTCAGACAGTCGTTTTTCCCTCACGTGGTCCATGAGTGGAACACAGGGGTGGGGAGGTGGGGGGGGGGGGATAGGACTTTGGCGCGCCACACACCGCTTGATGGCTAGTGGAGTATATATAGAGACATGTAGATGTAGATCACAGGTATGGATACCCCGTTCGCTTGTTTTGTAGTGTTTTCTGCTTTACATTTGTGCAGTTAGGAGTGCGTTTGTAAATTAGGCTGTCTCTATGTGCTTGTATTTTCTAGATCTGAAGATGGTCATTACCGACCGAAATTAATAGTCTGATTACAAATAACCATTATGTTCCAAAACTGGAATTATAATAAAATTCTTCATTTCACATCTTATCAGTTCATCTAACTTTCAACATTCTCTTATAGCATCACATTTCAAACACTTAGATTGTCTTCTTTCCCGGTTTTCGCAGTCTATGAGTCACTGCCATACAGTACTGTGTTTACAGGTACAGTCGTAGAACTTTTCTGAAGCGTTAAAGGCCACAATTTGATACTAGTGTACTACTTTTGGCCTAGAATACCACCTTGGCCAACAGCACATACACACAACTTATGCTCAGCAGAAACTATATTATACAACTACTTAGAGTAATGATCCTTACCACGCTAAATATGAAGTACATCATGTGCAGAGCATGGAGCAACGATAGCGTTTCGTCCTCAATTAGTGAGTTAATTAAATTGTAATACCCAAATGAAAGCTCATCTACGTTTACGGCGTGTTTCCCGCAGAATTCGCACTGCAGGTACTCAACGATTTGCTCTGAAGAGACAGGCTGCAGCAGACACAGCAACGTTAGTCCGCCCAACGAAATGACCCACGTTCCAGAGAGCATAGCGCCGGCCAGCCCTCAGACCTGCAAAAAACGTCAAAAAAATTTTTATCTCACGCTGTTGGCTTGTACATATTATTTTCATTATGATTACTGTCAGATAGATATGCTAATACAATTTCGCTAATACAATTTCGTCAATACCAAAGCGGGCCCATAAGTTTCTGGGTTTACCTTAGATGGTCGCAATATCAGGTCCAGTGCATTCCTGTAAACGAGAACACGTCTCGTTAAGGTTTCCCACTGAGGTGACATATGACACTTAAAGTCAGTATGCTATGATTTCTTTTCGATTCTGTCAACGTTGCAGACAGTGAAGACACGTTAACATTTACGTTAAGAAAATAT
Source organism: Schistocerca piceifrons (assembly GCF_021461385.2). Classification (NCBI taxonomy): domain Eukaryota; kingdom Metazoa; phylum Arthropoda; class Insecta; order Orthoptera; family Acrididae; genus Schistocerca; species Schistocerca piceifrons. Next base: position 243,470,421 of record NC_060143.1, read on the forward strand.
CAGCAGAAGATACTATACAGTATAAGAATAAATGACTTATTTTTGCACTAGTTTTACTATGATTTATTTAATCAGTCTTCTGTCTGGTCTGATACAGTTCGCTAATGGCTTCACCTCAGAGCAGCACCTGCACTCTGCCTCGTTCCTATATTGGATGTATTCCAATCTCCGTCCGCCCTCACAGTTTTATACTCTACAACACCCTCAAGTCAGATGGAAATTCTAAATCTACATCTACGTCGATACTCTGCAAACCACACATAAGCGCCACGCATAAGCGCTCATCGAACCACCTTCGCAGAATTGTCTGTCATTCCACTCTCGAACAGCGCGCGGAAAGGACGAACACATATGTCTTTCCGTGAAGGCTATGATTTCCCTTATTTTTGTATAACGATCGTTCCTCATTATGTAGGGCAGCGTCAACAAAATATTTACGCATTCGGAGGAGAGAATTGGTGATTTAAATTACCTGAGAAGATCACGCCGCAACGAGAAATACATTTTTTCTTTAAAGTTGTCCACCCCAAATCCCGTCTCCTGTCTGTGACATTCCCTCCAATATTTTTTGATAATACGGAATGTCCTTCTCTTCTCTGAACTTTCTCTATGTACTTCATCAATCCTTTCTGTTGATGATCACACAGCACACAGCAGTAGTCCAAAAGAGGACAGACAAACGTAGTGTGGGCAGTCTCTTTGGCAGATTTGTTGCATCTTCTAAGTGTTCTGCCAATAAAGAGCAGTCTTTGGTTCGCCTTTACCACAACATTCTCTATGGAGTCTTTACAATTTACGTTGTTCGTAATTCCTGAGTATTTCGTTGGATTTACCGACTTTAAATTTGATTGATTTATCATGTAACCGTAGTTTAACTGACTCATTAGCACTCATGTGGATGATAGCATAATTTTCATTATTTCGGGTCGATTTCCAATTTTCGCACTAGACAGATGTCTTTTGTAAATTGTTTTGAACTTTTTTAATTTTCTGATGACATTACTGAACGATAAACGACAGATCATCTGCTAACAGCCTAAGACGGCTGCTGAGATTGTCTGCGAAATCGTTTATATAGATAAGGAACAGCAGAGGGCCCATAACACTTCCTTGCCGAAAGCCAGAAATTAATTATCTTCTAGTCGATGAGTCCCCGTCAGTTACGAACTGTGATCTGTCTGATTGGGAATCGCGAATCCAGTCGAATAACTGAGACCATATTTCAATACCTACGCAATTTAATTAGAAGCCACATGTGAGGAACACTGTCAAAAGCCTTCCGGATATATAGAAATACGGAAACCATTTGAAATCCCTTGTCAATAGCACTCATTACTTCGTGTGAGTAAAGAGCTACTTGTGTTTCACAAGAACTGAGTTTTCTAAATCCATGTTGTATGTGTGTCAATAGATCCTTCTCTTCGAGGTAATTCACTATGTTCGAGCACAACGTGTGATACAAAATCCTGCTGCATATTGAAGTTCATGATATGGGCTTATAATTTAGTGGATTATTCCTATTCTCCTTCTTGAATATTGGTGTGAATTGCGAAACTTTCTAGTACTTGTGTACGTATCTTTCCTTGCATATGACTTTTAAATACGGCGCTACTGCATCAGCACAGTCTGAAAAGAACCTAACTGGTATTCAGTCTAGACGGGGGGGGGGGGGGGGGGGAACTTGATTTTATCAATTGATTTAAGTTGCTTCAGTAACCAGAAATTTCGAAATTACTCATGTTGGCAACTGTGTTTGATTCGAATTCTGAAATAGTTACTTCATCTTCTTTGGTAAAAGGCTGTGTTCACTAACTCAGCTTTAGCAGCACATTCATCTATAGTTTTTCCATTGCTATTGCGCAGATAAGGCATTGATTGTGACTTGCCGCCAGCATACTTTACATACGACGGGAACTCTTTGGATTTTCTGCCGGCTCTCGAGACAAAGTTTCGTTGTGGGAACCATTATAAGCACTTTGCGTTGAAGTCTGTGCCAAATTTCGGGTTTCTGTAATAGATCGCCAATCTCGAGGATTTAGCGTTCGTTTAAATTGGAACACTTGTTTCGTTGCCTCTGAAACAGTGTTCTGTACCAAGGCGTATCAGCTCCGTCTTTTGTTAATTTAATTGATGTAAATCTCTCAATAGCTGTCGATACTGTTTCTTTAAATACAAGCCATTTCTGGTCTACACTTACATTGCTAATTTGGAAGGAGTAAACTCTCTCAGGAAGGTGTCAAGAGAATATTTATCTGCTTTTTTGAATATGTATAATTTTATTATCCGTTTTGATGCTAGTTGTTGTTTGTTGATGTCTTGACACCTGTTCTGTCATTCTACACCTTCTCCTTGTCAATGCTCTCGTCATGTTCCTCTCCATCACTGATCCTGATTAGGACATCTTTCTGTCTTATCTGTGGACGTAAGTTTTCAACAGTCTTCTGTATCATCACGTTTGAAACTCTTCAGTTCCTTTCTTTTTCAGTTTCCCCACTCTCCATCGTACACTAGCATACAATTCTGTACTCCAAACCCTCATTCTCAGAAATCTGTTAAAAAATGGCTCCGAGCACTATGGGACTTAATTTCTGAGGTCATTAGTCCCCTAGAACTTAGAACTACTTAAACCTAACTAACCTAAGGACATCACACACACCCATGCCCGAGGCAGGATTCGAACCTGCGACCGTAGCGGTCGCGCGGGTCCAGACTGTAGCGCCTAGAACCGCTCGGCCACCCCGGCCGGCCAGAAATCTCTTATTAAAAGCGACGTATGTCACTATTAGAATTATTATGGCCAACAATACCCACTTTGCTTGTGCTAGTCTGGCTGTTAGATTCGGCATATTTCGCCCTGTATGTTCGCGTAATTTTACCACTAAGTGTACCAACATTTCATGATCCATTCGTGGAGCGTCAACGTTATAGCACTTACTAATCTAACATATGAACACCAACTGTTCTCTTTTCGTGATTTTCTCGCTGTAATACCTTCACATGACAAAAGCAATAGTCATATGAGCAGTTCTAAAACACCTATTTAACGAGTGTCAGTTACTTCTACGGGACTCTTCAAAAGAATATCATTTTACTATCTGCTTTACCTACAACTTATTTTACGTAAATTATTTTAAGTCGGTTCGGAAGCACATTCTGGATATAGCTACACGTTTATGGGCGCAGTAGTCACATGAAATTATTACTCCAGGTGCTTTTGTTGGTTTTTAAGTGGAATTAGTGCAGTAGTTTTCCCTTATTTCACACTACGCTACCGTGAATACTGTTTGTATAGATGCACCAGTGGGATGAAATACGCCGTAATTTGACATTTCAAATTGAATCCTCTAAGTTAGCTACTAACAGCTATAATAAGACAGTTAGTAGTAGCTACGTACAATACGCCCATTTTGGCAGTTATAAGGAAAAGAAAATTGAGGACCTGTTAGATGACGATCAAATTGTTTTTAGGACTAACGGAACTAGAGAGGCAATTCTGAAGTAGCACTTGATAATCGAAACAAGGCTTAGAAAAATGTAGCACCAAGAATGAAGTACTTGGATCATAAAGAGCGTGACAGGGATGTAGTGTGCCGTCTCCAGTATTCATTGTGTACAAGAACAAATGATAAAAATCAAAGAAACGTTTTAAGCTGCATAAAAATTCCTGTTGAAAAGATATCAGTGATAATATTCGTATATAAGATTGCTGTCTTCGGCGAAAGGCTATAAGACTTGCAGCACTTGTTACACGGAATGAAGTCTAATGAGCATTACAGACCTGTTGAAATTATTAGACTAAAGATATTTTTCCCCAACTTTACATTTATTGCAAATTTACATCCACATACAGATCTTGGGTCCACTGCTGTTCTTAATATATATTAATGACTTGCCATTCTATATTCACGAAGATGCAAAGTTGGTACTTTTTGCCGATGTTACAAGTATAGCTATCACACCCAACAGACAAGAATTAACTGGTGAAATTGTAAACGATGTTTTTCAGAAAATCATTAAGTGGTTCTCTGCAAATGGGCTCTAATTAAACTTTGACAAACACAGTATATACAGTCCCACACAGTAAATGGAATGACGCCATTAACAAATATAGACTACGATCAGAAATCGGTAGCTAAGGTAGAATATTCAAAATTTCTAGGTGTATGGATTGATGAGGGGCTGAACTGGAAAAAAAACACACTGAGGATCTGCTGAAACGTTTGAGTTCAGCTACTTATACTATTAGAGTCATTGCAAATTTTGGCGATATACATCTGAGTAAATTAGCTTACCACGCCTATTTTGAATCTGTGCTTTCGTATGGCATCTTATTCTGGAGTCATTCATCATTGAGCAAAAGAGTGTTCATTGCACATAAGCGTGTAATCAGAATAATTGCTGGAGCTCATCCTAGATCATCCTGCAGACATTTAAAGAGCTAGAGATTTTCACTGTAGCCGCACTATATATATATATATATATATATATATATATATATATATTCACTTATGAAATTTGTTATTAACAATCCGAACGAATAGCAGCGTACATGGCTACAACACTATGATCTTCTCTACTCAAGGATAAATCTAACTTTGGCTCAGAAGGGGGTAAATTATGCTGCCACAAAAGTCTTTGGTCACTTAAATAATAGCATCAAAATTCAGACAGATAGCCATATAGCATTTAATAGGAAATTAAAAGAATTTCTTAATGGCAACTACTTCTACACATTAGATGAATTTTTGGGTATAGTAAGTGGGTAATTTCCCCAACCCCCATAAAACAATTAAAAACATTAAGTGTCATGTAATATTTTCTGTAATGTAATACCTTGTATAGACACCTTTCATTAACCTGACACGTTCCACGTCATTACGAAGTGCCGTATTCATGATCTATGGAACAAGTACTAATCTAATCTAATTATATTGGTACATTCAATACATTGTATGCATGCCTTTGGCTTTAATCAACATTTTTATCCTGTTTGGAATAGTTTTTATTAACTTTTCACATGTCATTTTAATATCATTGTCATAGTACCAGATTTACTCTAGTTTCTCCATGACATCTCCTCTGTTTCACAACATTCCATAAATTTTCAATTGGATTCATATCAGGGCTATTCCCGGGCAAGGGAAACACTTTCAATCGCTTTTCTTCCAAGTACTAGGAAACACTTTTGGCTTTGTGCCAAGGTGCCCCATCATGCATAAAAATGGCATCTTTATTAGGAATCCACTCATTTATTTCAGGGAAAAGTTCCATTCGAAGGATTTCTTTTTATTGTTGTTGCCTCATTGTCCTTTCAGCAATGTGTAATCTGCCAGGACCTTGCACGGACATCACACGCCAGACCATAACGGAAGTTGAATGCTTCACACATTGCTGCACGCACTCAGTTTTTAACTGTTCTCCAGGTCTGCGACGAACATATTGGCTGCTTCCTTCCATCATAGTGAATACAGATTCATCACTGAATCATACCTGAAGCATCAGTACAAAATTGCAAGCTAGAGAAGTTCGTAATATTAGCATAGGAGACCTCAACAGTCCCAAAATTCAAATGTGCCTTTCTTCAGTATCAATAAAACAATATAATTTCAAGACAAAACTCCTAACTTCAGAGATCAGACCCACTTAATTTACCATATCACTGCACATACGTTAGCCCACTGCTCCTGGTCCACTCCTGAAGTTTTTTGACCCACTGCAATCTCATGGTTTTCATGGCAGGTGTGATTTTCTGTTTTTTCCTTGGTCGGCATGCCTTTAAAACACATTCAAACAACCTCCTCCTCACTGTCACAGGCGAAATTTCAACACCCAGACCGTTCAGCTATGGGCTGTCAGTCAGTTTACAGTTCATTGTTGCCATGTCTGTAAGTCTTCTTATTATTCTAGGACTGATTTTTCTTTTACGTCCACATTTCTTTTCCTGTTTGGCTTGTATTCACCAACTTTCTGCACTGAAACTTTGATTCTGCTGACAGTTTTCTGTGATATTCTCATTTTGTCAGCAATTTCGTGCTGTGTATAACGATTTTCGGCAACAGGTGCTACCACAGCTGAACCTTTCCGAGTTGAAACGCCTTTTGTCTTCCCCATAATCTCACTTTCTTTGAAATCTCCATGCTTTTTTCCTATATCTAAAAACATGCCACTTCAGAAGCTATACAATGTCTTATTAATGTAGCAAGAAGTTGATAGAATAAATAACACCAGAGAAACATAAAACATTACTGTAAACACTGTTTCAAAGGATGTACACAAACTACTAACACCAACACGATTTGGAGGTAAAATAACAAATGTTACCAACTATGAAAAAAACCTGTGATCTGTGAGTTGCTTGGAAGGGAAATTTCGTGGCATCAATCAAACCATTGAAACAAATCAATTATTACACTTTTCTCTCCAATTTTTACACCAGAAAACTTAAGGGTATCAAAAATAATCGTTAAGTCTAATAATTTGAACACGTCTTTATATATGGAATGACAACAAAGCGAAGGAATAAGAAACCTTGAATGAGCAATTGGAAGAAAATGAAACTTAGCACAAATCTGGGGACCACGAAGCAGACGCAATGAAGGAATTCTGCTACCGTGGTACATTAAATATGATGCTGGCAACAATCAGAGCAAAATGCCTCGGACCTTTGGAGGTGACGGAGTCCCACCTCTAACTGACAAACCAGAGACTCCTAAGATACGACTTGGCAAACAAATTGTAATTAGATGGGGAGCTATTAATATCAATGGGGGCTACTCTGGGAAGAAGGTAGAGCTGGCAGAGGCTGCAAGTAAGATGGGGCTGGACGTTTTAGATGTTAGTGACATTTGGGTAAGGGGTGAGAAAGAAGAGGAAGTGGGAGAATACAAGGTCTAGCCGTCAGGAGTCAAAGCAGGAATAACACAATGGGGTGTAGGGCTTTACATCAGGAAAGAAATGGAACCCAGCGTAGTTGCTATAAGATATGTAAACGAAGGACTGATGTGGATAGGTTTGACAGTGTCTAGCAAGAAAATTAGGATTGTGTCAGTATATCCGCATTGTGAAGGGACAGATCAAGATAAGATGGATAGTTTTTATGAGGCACTCAGTGATGTAGTTGTAAGAGTAAAGGACAAAGACAGTGTCCTGCTCATGGGTGATTTTAACGCCAGGATTGGAAATCGAACAGACGGGTATGAAAAGGTTATGGGTAAATTTGGAGAGGATATGGAGGCAAACAGCAACGGGAAACAGCTCTTTGATTCCTGTGCCAGAATGGGCTTAGTAATCACAAAGTCCTTTTTTAAACATAAGAACATTAACCGGTATACTTGGGAAGGCAGGGGAACCAGATCTGTCATTGACTATATAATAACAGATTAGGAATTCAGGAAGGCTGTGAGGGACACACGTGTATTCAGGGGATTCTTTGATGACACTGATCAATATTTAATCTCCAGTGAAATTGGGATTGTGAGGCCGAAAGTGCAGGAGGTCAGGTCCATATGTAGGAGGATAAGAGTGGAGAAACTTCAGGATAAGGAAATCAGGCACAAGTACATAACAGTGATCTCAGAAAGGTACCAGTTAGTTGAATGTAGTCAATTACAGTCATTGGAAAAGGAATTGACAAGGTACAGGGACACAGTACTAGAAGTGGCTAAAGAATGTCTTGGAACAGTAGTGTGTAAAAGTAGGATGAAGCAAACAGCTTGGTGGAATGACACAGTCAAGGCAGCCTGTAAAAGAAAAATGAAAGCGTATCAAAAATGGCTACATACTAGAACTCAGGTAGACAGAGAAAGTTATGTTGAAGAAAGAAACAAAGCCAAACAGATAATTGCAGCATCCAAGAAGAAATCTTGGGATACTTTGGAAACAGGTTGGAGACTATGAGTCAAGCTGCTGGAAAACTACTCTGGAGTGTAATTAGCAGTCTTCGAAAGGGAGGTAAGAAGGAAATGACAAGTATTTTGGACAGGTCAGGAAAACTGTTGGTGAATCCTGATGATGCCTTGGGCAGATGGACGGAATATTTTGAAGGGTTGCTCAATATAGGTGAAAATACGATCAGTAATGTTTCAGATTTCGAGGTAGAATGGGATAGGAATGATGATGGAAGTAGGATCACATTTGAGGAAGTGGAGAAAATGGTCAATAGATTGCAGTGCAATAAAGCAGCTGGGGTGGATGAAATCAAGTCGGAACTCGTCAAGTACAGTGGAATGTCAGGTCTTAAATGGCTTCACAGGGTAATTGAAATGGCCTGGGAGTCGGGACAGGTTGCATCAGACTGGACAAAAGCAGTAATCACACCAATCTTTAAACATGGAAACAGAAAAGATTGTAACAACTACAGAGGTATCTCCTTAATCAGCGTTGTGGGTAAAATCTTCTCAGGTATTGTTGAAAGGAAAGTGCGAGTATTAGTGGGGACCAATTGGATGAAAATCAGTGTGGGTTTAGGCCTCTTAGAGGTTGTCAGAACCAGATCTTTAGCTTACGGCAAATAATGGAGAAGTGTTATGAGTGGAACAGGTAATTATATGTATGCTTTATAGATCTAGAAAAGGCATATGACCGGGTTCCTAGGAGGAAGTTATTGTCTGTTCTACGAGATTATGGAATAGGAGGCAAACTTTTGCAAGCAATTAAAGGTCTTTACTTGGATAGTCAGGCAGCAGTTAGAGTTGACGGTAAATTGAGTTCATGGTTCAGAGTAATTTCAGGAGTAAGACAAGGCGGCAACCTGTCTCCACTGTTGTTCATATTATTTATGGATCATATGTTGAAAACAATAGACTGACTGGGTGAGATTGAGATATGTGAACACAAAATAAGCAGTCTTGCATATGCGGATGACTTAGTTGTGATGGCAGATTCGATTGAAAGTTTGCAAAGTAATATTTCAGAGCTACATCAGAAATGTAAGGACTATGATATGAAGATTAGCATCTCCAAAACGAAAGTAATGTCAGTGGGAAAGAAATATAAACGGATTGAGTGCCAAATAGGATGAACAAAGTTAGAACAGGTGGACGATTTCAAGTACTTAGGATGCATATTCTCATAGGATGACAACATAGTGAAAGAACTGGAAGCGAGTTGTAGCAAAGCTAATGCAGTGAGCGCTCAGCTACGATCTACCCTCTTCTGCAAGAAGGAAGTCAGTACCAAGACTAAGTTATCTATGCACCGTTCAATCTTTCGACCAACTTTGTTGCATGGGAGCGAAAGCTGGGTGGATTCAGGTTACCTTATCAACAAGGTTGAGGTTACGGATATGAAAGTAGCTAGGATGATTGCAGGTACTAGTAGGTGGGAACAATGGCAGGAGGGTGTCCACAATGAGGAAATCAAAGAAAAACTGGGAATGAACTCTATAGATGTAGCAGTCAGGGCGAACAGGCTTAGATGGTGGTGTCATGTTACACGCATGGGAGAAGCAAGGTTATCCAAGAGACTCATGGGCTCAGCAGTAGAGGGTAGGAGGAGTCGGGGCAGACCAAGGAGAAGGTACCTGGATTCGGTTAAGAATGATTTTGAAGTAATTGGTTTAACATCAGAAATGCACTAATGTTAGCATGGAGGAATTTTATAAGGGGACTATGCTCCAGACTGAACGCTGAAAGGCATAATCAGTCTTAAATGATGATGATGATGATGATTAATTAACTGCCATCAAGAATAAGCACCTGGCTACAAATATTCAAACTATACTACATCCAGGTATCAGATGTCCCACTTGAACTAAATAACATAAGGTAGTGATTTTTCCTAGATAATGCAAAAATAATCTGTACAAAAGATACAATTACTCCATGGTTTTTCAACAGTAGCAATTTAGTATAATCAAAGTAATAAAAGAACCTCTTGTCCAAGTCAGGATTGCTCCACCAATGGTAGGCATTTTATCTATAATTATCATTACCTTCCCACTGTGACGGACTGATAGTAAGTGTTACTGAGAGTTGTTGCCTAAATGGACTAATGGTCCTCCTGTGTAGTTCAAGCCAATTCATTGATACATTAGTTACTAAATTGTACTACTATCTTGTGTCATATCAGCAAAACAGAAGTTTAGTATCAAGTAAAGTCAATCTACATGTTTAGTTTCTTTGTGAACCACGCTAGTACTGGGTACATCTTTACTCAGTTAGGCTGGCAACTGTTTCCCCTTTCATGTAGTTCCGTTTTGCTTGGATACTAATAGAATCTTGATTCGGTTCCCGTTTATCTTGCTACATCTTCTTTTCAGTAGAAATCCTTAGGGGTACAGAATTAGTCAGATACCTTACTACTACATATAATCACGGCCACAAAACTAAAACCCAAGTCACAGGTGTAACATTATCGACTTATTGTTGTTTTAAAAGCAGTCGGTAGTGTTATAAGTGGCTTTCCGGTGACAGCACTAATGGTTCTGTAAGGGCAAATGTGTTAACTTCCCTAGCTAAGGTAGAGGACAGCCCAGGAAAGTAAATAATGGGCAAAACATCTGACTCGATCATAAAGCAATGATGCAAATTTAAAATTTCTGCTGCGATCTGACGTAAGAAGGGAATTAGAATGTATGGACAGAAGAGAAAATCGGATCGCAGAATAACAGCAAGAACGCTCAAATGGAAAATGAGGAAAAACTAGAAAATGACTTTTGCAATGTAATGGTAGTTCGTATCTTGTACAGAACTCCATGCTGCGCTCCAGAAAGAAAACTCTTAGGCATCTACAAACAACAGGACTGTGAAGGCTGCAGTAGAGTAGGTAAAATCAAGAACATACACAACGGTGTGCAAAACATATGGACGAAAGTGAATCGTATGATGTGTCACTGCCAAAGTAACAGAATTCGATGAGGCTCAGACCATACATAGAAGATCTGTCACAACATAGTACAGATGGCACCTGAAAGAAATACACAATGAGACGAACAGAAACGATGCTTTCGTTGAGAGACAACAATTACAGCGAAGTCACAACGATTCATGTTGGTGTACTGGACGTTAGGAAACGTGGAACATGGTTCTTCATGGGATGTGTGATCAGCACTGGCGCGCAGTGCATTCTCCGCAAACGTGCTCCGTTGCTGGTGAGGTGGTCTTGTGGTAGGCCGTTCCATCCCTCAATCAGCATGGTTGCCAACTGCTGGATGCTCGTTGATGAGTGTGGAGGTGCTGCAGTACCTCTTCCCCAGAAATCCCACGGCTCAGGGAGGTCGGTCCATTCGAATATCCGCTGCGCTGTTCGATGAACCGCGCACCATCCACATAAATGTTAGGACTAAACGCACCTCTGAAAAGACGCACATGGGATGGAGTAAAGTGTGGAAATGACGTTGGCCACAGAGTGTACTATGTTCAAAGATGCGAGGTAGTGTGCCCACGCAACGCTATGCCTCCCAATACCATAGCAGCTGGACAATCAAAGCTGTCACCTTCGTCAATGTTCCTGGGTGCGTTACGTATCCTCATATGGCTAGAGTTGTGATCACTTAAGGTACCCAGGAGCATTGCCCAAGATTATCGTTTTGGTGGTTCAGGTGCTAAGATATTTGGATGCATTACGTTGCATGGGTACATCGATCTCCAAATCTTTGACCACGATACACTCAGCAGTCAAGGTAATTGCCACTTCTCTTTCCCCATGTGCTTAACGGCCTTGATTTGAGCTTTCTGGATGGTGATGCAATACCGCATTGAACAGCGCACGTGGAGGACTCTTGGAATGAGACGATATCCAGGGAATGGACTGGCCTGCTGCCCCCCCCCCTCCCTCTATTACCTAAACACCCTCAAGAATGTGTAGAATGAGTTCGTGGCCGGCCGGAGTGGCCGAGCGGTTCTAGGCGCTACAGTCTGGAACCGCGCTACCGCTACGGTCGCAGGTTCGAATCCTGCCTCGGACATGGATGTCTGTGATGTCCTTAGGTTGGTTAGGTTTAAGTAGTTCTAAGCTCTAGGGGACTGATGACCTCAGAAGTCCCATAGTGCTCAGAGCCATTTGATTTGAGTTCGTGAGAAGTGTTGCAGTACGTTGACGAACACCTAAATCTACATAATACTGCGAAAGTCACCTAATGGTGTGTGGCGGAGGGTACTTTCGGTACCACTATCTGATCCCTCCAACCCTGTTCCACTCGCGAATAGTGCGTGGGAAGAAAGATTGTCGGTAAAGCTCCGTATTGTCTCTAATTTCTCGAATTTTCTCCTAGTGGTCAATACAAGAGATGATAGTGGGGGGAAGTAATATGTGGTTTGACTCCTGAAAAGTGCTGTCCCGAAATTTCAATAGTAAATCTCTCCGGGATACACTGGTCTCTCTTGTAACGTCTGCCTGCGGAGTTTCTTTAACATCCCCGTAACGCTCTATCGCCGGCTAAACGATTCCGTGACGAAACGCGCCGCTCTTCGTTGGGTCTTCTCTATCAGCCCTACGTGATAATGATCCCAGATAGATGAACAATACTCAAGAATCTGACGAACAAGCGCAGTATAAGCCACTTCTTTCGTGGATGAGTAACATTTCCTTAAAATTCTTCCAATTAATCTGAGTCTTATGTTTCCTTTTCCCACTGTCTGTTTTATATGGTCATTTCACTTAAGGTCACTCTGGATAGTTACGACTAGATATTTTACGGTAGACGATGTCTCCAGCTGTTTGTCATCAGTAGTATAGCTCTACAGTAGTGGATTTCTTTTCCTATGTATGCGCAATACATGTTACATCTATTTATGTTGAAGGTCAACTGCCAGAGTCTGCACCATTCATCATTTCTCTGCAGGTCCTTCTGTAAATTCTTACTATCTTCCGGCGTTGCTTTGTTGGTATAAATAACTGCATCATCTGCGAATAGCGTTAAAGAGCATCCGACGCTTTCTACTAGATCACTTGCGAACAGCAACGGTCCTATCACACTTCCCTGTGGTAATCCGGATATTACCTTCATATCTGTCGATTTACTTCCGCTAAGAGTGGTCTAGGGGTTGCGTCTTTGATACATAATCAAAACGTCTTCAGTCCCGCGTTCGATCCCCGCCACTGCCTAAATTTTGATAATTAATCTGCATTGGCGGCCGAAGACTTCCGTCATAAGAAGTCAGCCTCATTCTGCCAACGGCCTTGTCAAAGAGGGCGGAGGTGCGGATAGAGGTTCAGGGCACTCTCTTGTCCTAGGGGTGATAAATTGCCCCTAAAGGTGGAAGAATCAGCAATGATCAACGACATGAGGATGCAGAAGGCAATGGAAACCACTGCATTAAAGACACGTAACGTGTATCCATAGGACATGTGGCCTGTAATTGAAGAAAGTGTCATGATGATCTCTCCATTGGCAAAAGATTCCGGAATAGTCCCCCATTCGGATCTCCGGGAGGGGACTGCCAAGGGGGAGGTTACCATGAGAAAAAGATTGAATAATCAACGAAAGGATAACGTTCTACGAGTCGGGGCGTTGAATGTCAGAAGCTTGAACGTGGTAGGGAAACTAGAAAATCTGAAAAGGGAAATGCAAAGGCTAGAACTAGATATAGTAGGGGTCAATGAAGTGAAGTGGAAGGAAGACAAGGATTTCTAGTCAGATGAGTATCGGGTAATATCAACAGCAGCAGAAAATGGTATAACAGGTGTAGGATTCGTTATGAATAGGAAGGTAGGGCAGAGGGTGTGATACTGTGAACAGTTCAGTGACCGGGTTGTTCTAATCGGAATCGACGGCAGACCAACACCGACAACGATAGTTCAGGTATACATGCCGACGTCGCAAGCTGAAGATGAACACATAGAGAAAGTGTATGAGGATATTGAAAGGGTAATGCAGTATGTAAAGGGGGACGAAAATCTAATAGTCATGGGCGACTGGAAAGCAGTTGTAGGGGAAGGAGTAGAAGAAAATGTTACAGGAGAATATGGGCTTGGGACAAGGAATGAAAGAGGAGAAAGACTAATTGAGTTCTGTAACAAGTTTCAGCTAGTAATAGCGAATATCCTGTTCAAGAATCACAAGATTAGGAGGTATACTTGGAAAAGGCCGGGAGATACGGGAAGATTCCAATTAGATTACATCATGGTCAGACAGAGAATCCGAAATCAGATACTGGATTGTAAGGCGTACCCAGGAGCAGATATAGACTCAGATCACAATATAGTAGTGATGAAGAGTAGGGTGAAGTTCAAGACATTAGTCAGGAAGAATCAATACGCAAAGAAGTTGGATACGGAAGTGGAAATGGAAATGAGCGTTTGGCGTCATTGGCCGGGAGGCCCCTCGCGGGGCAGGTCCGGCCGCCATATCGTAGGTCTTATTACATTCGGCGCCACATTGGGCGACCTGCACGCCGGATGGGGATGAAATGATGATGAACACAACACAACACCCAGTCCCTGAGCGGAGAAAATCTCCGACCCAGCCGGGAATCGAACCCGGGCCCAGAGGACGGCAATCCGTCACGCTGACCACTCAGCTACTGGGGCGGACGATACGGAAGTACTAAGGAATGACGAGATACGTTTGAAGTTCTCTAACGCTATAGATACAGCAATAAGGAATAGCGCAGTAGGCAGTACAGTTGAAGAGGACTGGACATCTCTAAAAAGGGCCATCACAGAAGTTGGGAAGGAAAACATAGGTAAAAAGAAGGTAGCTGCGAAGAAACCATGGGTAACAGAAGAAATACTTCAGTTGATTGATGAAAGGAGGAAGTACAAACATTTTCCGGGAAAATCAGAAATACAGAAATATGAATGAAATAAATAGGAGTGCAGGGAAGCTAAGACGAAATGGCTGCAGGAAAAATGTGAAGACATCGAAAAAGATTTGAATGTCGGAAGGACAGACTCAGCATACAGGAAAGTCAAAACAACCTTTGGTGACATTAAGAAAAGCAACGGTGGTAACATTAAGAGTGCAACGGAAATTCTACTGTTAAATGCAGAGGAGAGAGCAGATAGGTGGAAAGAATACATTGAAAGCCTCTATGAGGGTGAAGATTTGTCTGATGTGATAGAAAAAGAAAAAGGAGTCGATTTAGAAGAGATAGGGGATCCAGTATTAGAATCGGAATTTAAAAGAGCTTTGGAGGACTTACGATCAAATAAGGCAGAAGGGATAGATAACATTCCATCAGAATTTTTAAAATCATTGGGGGAAGTGGCAACAAAACGACTATTCACGTTGGTGTGTAGAATATATGAGTCTGGCGACATATCATCTGACATTCGGAAAAGCATCATCCACACAGTTCCGAAGACTGCAAGAGCTGACAAGTGCGAGAATTATCGCACAATCAACTTAACAGCTCATGCATCGAAGCTGCTTACAAGAATGATATACAGAAGAATGGAAAAGAAAATTGAGAATGCGCTAGGTGAAGATCAGTTGGGCTTTAGGAAAAGCAAAGGGACGAGAGAGGCAATTCTGACGTTACCGCTAATAATGGAAGCAAGGCTAAACAAAAATCAAGACACTTTCATAGAATTTGACGACCTGGAAAAAGCGTTCGACAATATAAAATGGTGCAAGCTGTTCGAGATTCTGAAAAAAGTAGGGGTAAGCTATAGGGAGAGACGGGTCATATACAATATGTACAACAACCAAGAGGGAATAATAAGGGTGGACGATCAAGAACGATGTGCTCGTATTAAGAAGGGTGTAAGACAAGGCTGTAGCCTTTCGCCCCTACTCTTCAATCAGTACATCGAGGAAGCAATGATGGAAATAAAAGAAAGGTTCAGGAGTGGAATTAAAATACAAGGTGAAAGGATATCAATGATACGATTTGCTGATGACATTGCTGTCCTAAGTGAAAGTGAAGAAGAATTAAATGATCTGCTGAACGGAATAAACAGTCTAATGAGTACACAGTATGGTTTGAGAGTAAATCGGAGAAAGACGAAGGTAATGAGAAGTAGTAGAAATGAGAACTGCGAGAAACTTAACATCAGGATTGATGGTCACGAAGCCAATGAAGTTAAGGAATTCTGCTACCTAGGCAGTAAAATAACCAATGACGGACGGAGCAAGGAGGACATCAAAAGCAGACTCGCTATGCCAAAAAAGGCATTTCTGGCCAAGAGAAGTCTACTAATATCAAATATCGGCCTTAATTTGAGGAAGAAATTTCTGAGGATGTACGTCTGGAGTACAGCATTGTATGGTAGTGAAACATGGGCTGTGGGAAAACCGGAACACAAGAGAATCGAAACATTTGAGATGTGGTGCTATAGACGAATGTTGAAAATTAGGGCCGGCCGAAGTGGCCGTGCGGTTAAAGGCGCTGCAGTCTGGAACCGCAAGACCGCTACGGTCGCAGGTTCGAATCCTGCCTCGGGCATGGATGTTTGTGATGGCCTTAGGTTAGTTAGGTTTAACTAGTTCTAAGTTCTAGGGGACTAATGACCTCAGCAGTTGAGTCCCATAGTGCTCAGAGCCATTTGAACCATTTTTGAAAATTAGGTGGACTGATAAGGTAAGGAATGAGGAGGTTCTACGCAGAATCGGAGAGGAAAGGAATATGTGGAAATCACTGATAAGGAGAAGGGACAGGATGATAGGACATCTGCTAAGACATGAGGGAATGAGTTCCATGGTACTAGAGGGAGCTGTAGAGGGCAAAAACTGTAGAGGAAGACAGAGACTGGAATACGTCAAGCAAATAATTGAGGACGTAGGTTGCCAGTGCTACTCTGAGATGAAGAGGTTAGCACAGGAAAGGAATTCGTGGTGGGCCGCATCAATCCAGTCAGTAGACTGATGACCAAAAAAAAAAAAAAAGAAAGAGTGACGTATTGAGTCTCACCTGAAAGAAAGTCTTGAATCCAATCGCAAGTCTCCTCCGATACTCCGTAAGGCCGTACTGTCTTCATTAAACGGCAATGCGGGACGGTGTCTAGTGTCTTACTGAAATCAAGGAACGCGGCATCAGCCTGAGCGCCATTATCCACTGCGCTGTGGATCTCGTGGAGGAACAGAGTGAGCTGAGTTTCACAGGATCTCTGTTTGCGGAAACCATGTTGGTTTTAATCGAGGAGATGTTCTTTTTCCAAGAACGTTGTAATTCTTGAGCATAAGACATGTCCCATAATTCTACAACAGATTGACGTCAACGATATAGGTATATAATTATGTGGATCTGTCTTACGGCCTTTCTTAAAAACAGGAATAAACTGCGCATTTTTCTGCTTGATAGGTACCTTTCGTTGTTCAAGCGATCTACGATAAATTACTGCTAGAAGGGGAGCAAATTCTTGTGCATAATCTTTACAGAATCTTATAGGTATCTCATCTGGTCCTGATGCCTTCCCACTACTAAGTAACTGTACCTGCTTTTCTGTTCAGCGATCGGTTATCTCAATATCTGCCATTTCAACGTTCGCACTACTATTGAAAGGAGGGACAGTGTTACGATCTTCCGCGGTGTAATGACTTCGGAAGACCGAGTTCAGTATTTCGGCCTTCTCTCTGTTACCTTCCGTTTCGGTGCCGGTGTGGTCGCTGAGAGAATTAATAGATGATTTTGACCCACTTCCTGATTTTACATACGACCAAAATCTCTTAGGGTTTATACTCAGGTCGGTCGACAACGTCTTACCGTCGAAATGATCGAACGCTTCTCTCATTGCTCTCCTTACGCTCATTTTCGCTTCGTTCAGATTTTGTTTGTCAGCTAGGTTTTTACTTCTCTTGAATCTGAGATGAAGTCCTCTTTGTTTATATAGCGCTTCTCTAACACGGCTATTAAACCATGGTGGATCTTTCCATCCCTTAAAACTTTACTCGGAACATACTTGTCTAGGGTACATTGAACGATTCCTTTGAATTTTTTTCCATTTTTTCTGCACATCTTCGTCCTCATCACAGAATATTTGATGCTGACTGCTGAGATAATCTGAAATTTGTATCCTGTCACTCTTGCTGAGCAAATATATCTTCCTATCTTTCCGAACAACCCTTGTGGGACCCGTCGTCATAGACCAATGATGATCCAGAGGTTGTCAACAGGACTGATGAAGGAATGGAACACCCCAACACAATAACTCGTTGCCAACCTTGTGGTCAGCATGGGAGCACTCTGACTATCGTCATCATCGCACATCCTATTAAGAATCATGTGCCGAAGTCCCGCCTTTTGTTACGTCCACGATACCAGTGTGTATCGCAGCGACTTCAGTGTAATTTTTGTCTTTGAATAAGAGTGCAATGCCTGTTCGTCTCATTCTATATTTCTTTCAGCTACTTTTTGTACCAAAAAGTAGCAGTTCTTTCTATGTATGGTGCAAGTTTTATTGAGCTATGTTACTTTTCAGTGACACATCATGTGGAAGTTACTTTCGTCCATACGTTTTGCACATCAGTATTAAGAGTAACATTAGTATCATATAAAGCTACTCAGAACAAACTGGAACGGAATTATCATGTTCTCCATGAAATATACATCTTCATATAAATATCACCTACGGTGAGAGACTGGAGGTATTTCTGAGACCACAAAATTTTGCCACCATTCCTGTTGCATTCACGAATGGCTTGTTAGAGAATGATCGTTGGTAAAACTCAGTATGAGCTGTAATATGTCTTTTTTTTCGTCGTGGTTAGTTCGTGAAACAGCTGTGGGGCGAGAGGGGAATAATACGAGGGCAGTTCAATAAGTAATGCAACACTTTTTTTTTCTCGGCCAATTTTGGTTGAAAAAACCGGAAATTTCTTGTGGAATATTTTCAAACATTCCCGCTTCGTCTCGTATAGTTTCATTGACTTCCGACAGGTGGCAGCGCTGCACGGAGCTGTTAAAATGGCGTCTGTAACGGATGTGCGTTGCAAACAACGGGCAGTGATCGAGTTTCTTTTGGCGGAAAACCAGGGCATCTCAGATATTCATAGGCGCTTGCAGAATGTCTACGGGGTGATCTGGCAGTGGACAAAAGCACGGTGAGTCGTTGGGCAAAGTGTGTGTCATCATCGCTGCAAGGTCAAGCAAGACTGTCTGATCTCCCGCGTGCGGGCCGGCCGTGCACAGCTGTGACTCCTGCAATGGCGGAGAGTGCGAACACCCTCGTTCGAGATGATCGACGGATCACCATCAAACAACTCAGGGCTCAACTTGACATCTCTGTTGGTAGTGCTGTCACAATTGTTCACCAGTTGGGATGTTCAAAGGTTTGTTCCCGCTGGGTCCCTCGTTGTCTAACCGAACACCATAAAGAGCAAAGGAGAACCATCTGTGCGGAATTGCTTGCTCGTCATGTGGCTGAGGGTGACAATTTCTTGTCAAAGATTGTTACAGGCGATGAAACATGGGTTCATCACTTCGAACACAAAACGGCAATCAATGGAGTGGCGCCACACCCATTCCCCTACCAAGAAAAAATTTAAAGCCATACCCTCAGCCGGTAAAGTCATGGTTACAGTCTTCTGGGACGCTGAAGGGGTTATTCTGTTCGATGTCCTTCCCCATGGTCAAACGATCAACTCTGAAGTGTATTGTGCTACTCTTCAGAAATTGAAGAAATGACTTCAGCGTGTTCGTAGGCACAAAAATCTGAACGAACTTCTCCTTCTTCATGACAACGCAAGACCTCACACAAGTCTTCGCACCCGAGAGGAGCTCACAAAACTTCAGTGGACTGTTCTTCCTCATGCACCCTACAGACCCGATCTCGCACCGTCGGATTTCCATATGTTTGGCCCAATGAAGGACGCAATCCGTGGGAGGCACTACGCGGATGATGAAGAAGTTATTGATGTAGTATGACGTTGGCTCCGACATCGACCAGTGGAATGGTACCGTGCAGGCATACAGGCCCTCATTTCAAGGTGGCGGAAGGCCGTAGCATTGAATGTAGATTACGTTGAAAAATAGTGTTGTGTAGCTAAAAGATTGGGGAATAACCTGGTGTATTTCAATGCTGAATAAAACAACCCCTGTTTCAGAAAAAAATGTGTTGCATTACTTATTGAACTGCCCTCGTACGTTGCTGCAGTTCGTGGAACGTACGCCCTCGGAATGTCACCAGTGAATCTGTCCGGTGATGAACAATGCCTCTCGTGTTGCATTTCCCACTGGAGTTCGTTGAACATATCCGTATTGCTTTCGCTCAAACTGAAAGATCTCATGAGGAAACATGCCGCTCTTCGTGGGACTTTCACTATCTTCTCTGTTAATCCAACTTGTTAACGCTCACTAATCGATGAACAACACTCGCGAATCTATTGAACAAGTGTTGACAAACCTTTAGTTTAGTAGATGAACTACCTTCCCCGGTGCATCTTCGCCAAGCATCAGATTTTCATGCTATATGTTCTATGAAGTTACTTCACTTATGTGTTCTACCTAGTTATTACTTGATATTTTACAACCGTTATTGTCCCTTTATGTAATCGATCAGTTCTGAATCTCTTCCCCTTTTTATGTGCAGCACATTAGCAACCGGTACATTAACCATCTGTCCCTCTACCATCTCCTGGAGTTGCAAACTTCCTGTACACAACAGCATCGTCGGCGAATAGACTTACGGGGCTTACAGTGTTTTCATCAGAATTCTGTTATTCATATTCTAAACTGGAACGGTCCTGTTACATTTCTTGAGGTGCTCCCGAAATTGCGATTACGTGTATCTGTTCTGCCCCGTTAAGAACTACTTCCTGAGTTGTATCTGCAAGCACTTCCTTGAATTCAGTCAGAATTCTGGTCTAATACTCGATAAACTAGTATTTCGTTCGCTAAACCACAGTGCCGATCTGTATCGGACGCTTTCAGCAAGTCGAGAAACACGGCTCCAACATGGTCCTCTTTGTCTACGACATTATGCATCTCACCGAAGAACATGATGAGCTGAGCTAGGCAAGATCTCTGTTTGCAGAGTCTATGAGGGCTTTTTTTATAAAGACTTTCGGTTTCGTAAAACGACAAAATGTATGACCATAACACATGCTCCATAATTTTAAAATAGATTCTTGTCAGGGATATAGCACCATATTTATGAGCTTCTGTCCGTTGACCCTTCTTGTAAATGGGAATGAACTAAGCTCTTCTTCAATCGCTACGTACCTTTTGCTGATTCTGTGCCCTACGACGAGCTTCTGCTACACGAGGAGCACATCCTTTCGCATAATCTTTGCACAGCCCCACAGATACCTCATCAGCTGGCACTGTTGAGCAGTTCTAGTTCATTTTCTGTCTCACTATCGCTTACCTTAAATTCTGCCATTTCGCAGTTCGTGTGACGATCTAAATGTGGAGCAACATTACGAAGTCTCACAAAGAAACAGCTTGGGAAGAACGAATTCAATATTTCGACCTTCTCTCTGGCATCGGTGTCAGAATGTTCGCCGAGTGACTGAATTAATAATTTGAAATTTACTCCTTTGGCGATGTTATTCGTGGTCGACCGAGGACAAGATGGTATGGTCGGGTCTGTCTCAGTCTAAACCTGTAACCGCAGAAAAAGAGGAAAAAGCGGAAATCTTAAATTTCCAACTGAAAGTAGCATTGTCCACTACTCCCGAAATGTGAGACGCAGTAAGAAAAAAAAAGTCATCTGATTAGATACGTGCCTCCACTTGAGAGGAAATATATCACAATATGTAAGTGATAAACACAACAATAAACCCAGAATATAATAATTCCAACCCCCAAGGATGCAGGGGTTGACTATGTGAAAATTACCGAACTATCAGTTTAATAAGCCACGGCTGCAAAATACTAACGCGAATTCTTTACAGACGAATAGAAAAAATGGTAGAAGTTGACCTCGGGGATGATCAGTTTGAATTCCGTAGAAATGCTGGACCACGTGAGGCAACACTGACCCTACGACTTATCTTAGAAGCTAGATTAAGGAAAGGCAAACCTACGTTTCTAGCATTTGTAGGCTTAGAGAAAGCTTTTGACAATGTTGACTGGAATACTCTCTTTCAAATTCTGAACGTGGCAGGTGTAAAATGCAGGAAGCGAAAGACTATATACAGTTTGGACAGAAACCTGATCGCAGTTATAAGTGTCGAGGGACATGAAAGGGAAGCAGTGCTTGGGAATGAAGTGAGACAGGGTTGTAGCCTCTCCCCGATGTTATTCAATCTGTATATTGAGCAATCAGTAAAGGAAACAAAAGAAAAATTCGGGGTAGGAATTAAAATCCACTGAGAAGAAATAAAAACTTTAAGGTTCGCCGATGACATTGTAATTCTGTCAGAGACAGCAATTGACTTGGAAGAGCAGCTGAACGGAATGGACAGTGTCTTGAAAGTAGGATATAAGATGAACATCAACAAAAGCAAGACGAGGATAATGGAATGTAGTCGAATTAAATAGGGTGATGCTGAGGGAATTAGATTAGGAAATGAGACACTTAAAGTAGTATATGAGTTTTGCTATTTGGGGAGCAAAATAACCGATGATGGTCGAAGTAGAGAGGATATAAAATGTTGACTGGCAACGACAAGGAAATCGTTTCTGAAGAAGAGAAATTTGTTAACATCGAGTATAGATTTAAGTGTCAGGAAGTCATTTCTCAAAGTATTTGTATGGAGTGTAGCCGTGTATGCAAGTGAAACATGGACGATAAATAGTTTGGACAAGAAGAGAATAGAAGCTTTCAAATGTGGTGCTACAGAAGAATGCTGAATATTTGATGGGTAGATCATATAACTAATGAGGAGGTATTGAATAGAATTAATGAGAAGAGAAATTTGTGGCACACCTAGACTAGAAGAAGGGATCGGTGGGTAGGACATATTCTGAGACATCAAGGAATCACCAATTTAGTATTGGAGGGCAGCGTGGAGGGTAAAAATCGTAGAGGGAGACCAAGAGATGAATACGCTAAGTAGATTCAGAAGGAAGTAGGTTGCAGTAGGTACTGGGAGATGAAGAAGCTTGCAGAGGATAGAGCAGCATGGAGAGTTGCATCAAACCAGTCTCTGAACTGAAGCCCACAACAACAACAAACCCAACAAGTGACTGATGACAAAGGAATAGAAATTAAGCACACTGTAAAAGGCGGCTGACTCTAACGAAAAGTGGTGGAAACCTTTCTGTTTCGTTTCTTAAAGCTGACTGCTTAATCCTGAGCAGCTCTGCGTTCCTATTCTCACTCGCCTGTCACTGATCATACTGTCACGTGATCAGTGTGGACCTCCGAGCTTACCTGAGGCAGTCCCTAAAGCAGGCAGTACAGGAGACCGCCCCGTGTGTGCGCCGTGCAGCAAGCCTACACTCGCTATCTCTGCCCCACTCTTGTTCGTCCATACCACACTCACGTATCGCCCGGACGTGTCGTCAGCAATAACAGTATCCACTGGGCAATAAGTGACAAGGTTATTTAGTGAAACGTGTCTCTGAAGGATTAGATTGTTTACAGGCCACATTTCAACAACGTTTATCGACTGGACTCATCTCGTACCTTGTTACATTTTTTCTAGTTGCAACAGGATCCGAAAGCCGAAATAAATATTTTAAACGATAATAATCTGCCACATCAGCCACAGGAAACACTTCATATCACGATCTTCATGTTAAAGTAGAATTTTGGAACACTTATTATGTTCCAGTATAATGACTTTTCTGGAGACTAGAAATCTAGTCTGCAGGAATCAGCATGGGTTTCGAAAAAGACGATCGTGTGAAACCCAGCTCGCACTATTCGTCCACGAGACACGGGTTCCCAGGTAGATGCCGTGTTTCTTGACTCCCGCAAGACGTTCGATACTGTTCCCCACAGTCGTTTAATGAACAAGTAAGAGCATATGGACTATCAGACCAATTGTGTGATTGGATTGAAGAGTTCCTAGAACACAGTACGCAGCATGTCATTCTCAAAGGAGAGGAGCCTTCGAAGTAAGAGTGATTTCAGGTGTGCCGCAGGGGAGTGTCGTAGGACCGTTGCTATTCACAATATACATAAATGACCTTGTGGATAACATCGGAAGTTCACTGAGGCTTTTTGCGGATGATGCTGTGGTATATCGAGAGATTGTAACAATGGAAAATTGTACGGAAATGCACGAGGATCTGCAACGAATTGACGCATGGTGCAGGGAATGGCAACTGAATCTCAATGTAGACAAGTGTAATGTGCCGAGAATACACAGAAAGGAAGATCCTTTATCATTTAGCTACAATATACCAGGTCAGGAACTGGAAGCAGTTAATTCAGTGAATTATCTGGGAGTAGGTATTAGGAGTGATTTAAAATGGAATGATCATATAAAGTTGATCATCGGTAAAGCGGATGCCAGACTGAGATTCATTGGAAGAATCCTAAGGAAATGAAATCCGAAAACAATGGAAGTAGGTTACAGTAGACTTGTTCGCCCACTGCTTGAATATTGCTACCAGTGTGGGATCAATACCAGATAGGGCTGATAGAAGAGACAGAGAAGATCCAACGGAGAGCAGCACCCTTCGTTACAGGATCATTTAGTAACCGCGAAAGCGTTACGGAGATGATAGATAAACTCCAGTGGAAGACTCTGCAGGAGAGACGCGCAGTAGCTTGGTACGGGCTTTTGTTGAAGTTTCGAGAACATACCTTCGCCGAGGAGTCAAGCAGTATATTGCTCCCTCCTACGTATATCTCGCGAAGAGACCATGAGGATAAAATCAGAGAGGTTAGAGCCCACACAGAGGCATACCGACAATCTTTCTTTCCACGAACAATACGAGACTGGAATAGAAGGGAGAACTATAGAGGTACTCAAAGTACGCTCCGCCACACACCGTCAGGTGGCTTGTGGAGTATGGATGTAGATGTAGATGTAGATGTAGAGAGTCCGGCGATGAAGTAAGATATTATGTAGTATGATTACTCCTCCTGCAGTCGACCGAAGACTAGATGATATTCTGTCAGGGTCACTGAGAGCCTAGGGAGAACGAGTTATAACAAAATTATTTCATATTTAAGGTTGAATAACAACTGCACAGTCAGGAAAAGAACTGACTAGCGTCTGCAAAGGACTCTAGCTCTTAAAAAAGCGAACATTATGGGCAAAGATGTAATCCACTTCCACTGCATGTTGTTAAAAAAAATAGTTTGGTGCACAACATTACGTGCAAGTGGAGTGTATCTTTGCTTATAATGTTTAGTTATCTCCGAATTCGTGTCCCTTGGTGACGGTAGTCAGTTTATCCCAGAAGGTGGCCTAATAAGCCTAAAACTAATTATAAATAATCAAAAATCAGTAGGATAAAAACAATGTACTTGTTATTCAGCCTCAAATATGGAACCGTTTTACCAAGAAGTAACGCACGAATGACAAATAAAACTATTTTACCTGGCGTGCAAGAAATATGAGACAGGCGAAATATCGTCAGACCTCAACAATAATGTGATAATTCCAATTCCGAAGAATCCAACTGCTAACTGGTGGGTCCTAATGAGTCATCAGTTTAATAACTTACAGTTGCAAAATACTGACACGAATTATGATCAGAAAAATGGAAAAACTGCTAGAGGAAGATACATATGGATTTCAGAAAATTGTAGGAATGCAATGAGGCACTACTGATTCTACGACTTACCTAACATATAGTTTGAAGAAAGTCAAACCTACGTTTATGGTATTCATAGATTTCGAGAAAGCTTTTTACAAATGTCGATGGAAATTAAAAAGAAACGTGCAAAATGAGAAGTTAAATTTCAGAGAGAAGAAATAAAAACTTCTATATATGCCGATGACATTCTAATTCTGTCAGAGACGGCTAAGAACTTCGTAGATTATGTCTTGATAATATATTATATGATGAATACACATAAAAGTAAAAGAATTGTAGTGGAATGTTGTCGACATGAATCAGGCGATGCTGAAGGAATTGTGTTTACGAACTTGTAACGCCGGAAATGCATCTCCTCCTATTTCCATCTATTGCACTGCAATTTTTTTTCTCTTATTTTGTTATCTGAAGATATGACATTTCTGGGTCTTTATATATTGTAATTGTTTTACTATTTGTATATATATATATTTATGCATTTATGTCGATGTATTATTGGTTTGTTTTGTAAAGATTATTTGTATTTTTACGCTGGGTCTAGCCTAGGGAAAACTATGCTATCGAACGATTACATCGATAGGTCGTGTGGTAAACCAAAGTGTTTAGGATCTTTGGTAGTGTTAACTCTGCCGCGTGGAGCGCGGGCAGAGGGAGTCTGGCTGGGGTAGTGCAGTGGAGCAGGTGTGTTGTGTGACGCTCCCGCGAGTTGCCGCGCTTTCGGGGTTTGGCAGCATGTAATTGCGCTCGAATTGCTATGATAGTTTCTGACACTGTGTCGCGGACGGGAAGCATTAGCTGGCGCACATCAAGAGCCCGTTTCGCCTGGTGACCGTGTCGAGAAGAAGGCGCGCCAACATCCAGCTTCTGCAACAGCGACGGCCGACAATGAGTGGTGTCGTCACCTGCTCGGCCGACGACTGCAAACCTTCAACCAACCAACAGGGAAGACTGGAAGCACGTGAAGTTTTAGAACTGTATGGCAGACCTTAGCTTTTAAAATTGTTGCATCACAAAATTACAGCAACTTAGTATGAACCTTTTTTGCTCATTGTCCCAATTGCATTACCAAGCAGGGTACCCTCCTTTTCCGAAATGAACCCGAGTGTCGTTGAAATTCAGACGCCAGCATTAAAGTAATATCATTCCATTTCACTGCTTTAATTTCAAAGTTCAGTTAAAGTATTCATAGCTGGCTACAATATTTAGAGTACTCAAGCACAACTTAAGAGTGCGAGTTTCGTTGTCATATTTTAGCTTACTTGTGACTGCAGCTCAGTTTGGTACGTACTAAATTTTGCTATTGTTAATTGTTCATAATCATTTAATTCAGGTTCAAAGTTAAATCTCTTATTTCTAAATTGTGTAGATTCAAGTAGCTTTTTAAATGATTGTTGAGGTAGCCCAAGACTAACCTTATTGTATTGAATTCCGTAGTGCTTCAGAAACAAATTTCATTATTAATTTCAGTGACTAAATTAACTTTCAATTTTCCGGTTTTATTAATTCTTTTGCTAAATTATGTCAGAATGTAGCGAAATTTATTACTTCTGACAAACTTTCAGTTTTCACACTACACGTGTCAAGCTCCAGTTGCCACGCTTCTAGTGCTAATTATATGTGCAATAACCTTTCTTTTTCAGTTACTATAGTAATTGTCCATAGGACTGGCGACCGTAATTTTCCCCAAATCTCAAATATCTAATTACCGCTAGTTAATTGTTAACGTAACGGCCACACATTTACTTTCTTTATTAACTTTACCCCTTTTCAAAATTAATTTCCACCAGTTTCATTTGCATTTTTCCTTTCATTTAGATGTAACCCTTTCCTCCCTCTTTACCAACAGATAAACTTCGGTGACGATTGCTTTTCCCAAATTTCCATTAGGTACACGCGGTTTAATTTTTCGCTGTCATTAAGGTCGATAAGTGAGGGGTAGGTTACACGTGGAGGCCTGGTGACAGGACAATCTTCAGGTTTGAGGTTGTTCTGGACACGAATTTTGTATGGTGCAAATCTCGTAACAAAGTATTGGTTACGAACAGGTCGTTACGTCAGCGAGATGAAGTAGTGGGAGGAGTCCTAATTAGATTTTAGCTTTGTCATTTATATTGAAAATTATTAAAGTGAGTGAAGGCAACAATTACCAAAATTTGGTAGACTTGGATACGGAACAATCGGTCGAACAGTGGGAAACGCGCACCGCGGTACCCATTGATCTGGGGCAGGTGGCTAGCATGAAAGACGCGACCGCCGAAACGCAACAAAGAGCAGTAATGGAATTCCAAGCTTTAGAAAATGTTTCGGAATCGGAATTGAAAATCAATTCTGAACCCCTTGATGACGAATACGGGGGGACAATTAAAGAGGAAGCCGCTACGGAAGTAAAACCGGTAGTTTCCGGGAATTTAACTGATTTATTGAATGTTTTAACTAACGAAATCAAGAGTCGATCGGCAGAAATTAAAGCTCGGGCTGTCAAGCAAGAAGCTCAGTCTGAAAAAAAATTGAACGGAAGCTAGACAATCAGAACAAAGCTTTTAATGTTGTTAACAACAATGTTGGAGTTGTTAACACAACATTTGATCAAATCAAAGAAGATATTGTTGTAATTAATACCGAAATCGGTAATCTTAAACAGGAAATGATAGGCGTTCAGGCGGAAATTGCGAGCATAAATACTCGTTTTAATTCCGAAATTAACAGAATCGAGAAAAGTGTAGGGGAAGTAGTTGCTCCGATCATCGAGAATAATGTGACGGAACAAATTCCATTAGTGAAATAAAAGAGCATCAAAAGAGGGTGGAAACTTTAAAGGCTTTAGTGTCCGAAGTAGATGCCAAAGTGAGGACCTGGCTAATACCTGCGAAGAGAAAAAGAGGGAAGTGGGAACGCTTGCGACAACCACTTTCCAAGTAATTACGAGAGTTTCGGAATTAGAAAAGAAACTTGACGAAAAACAGAGCTATGTGCCAACCTGTGCACATAGTTCGGAGGAATTAGAAAAGAAACTTCACGAAAAACAGAGCTATTTGCCAACCTGTGCACATAGTTCGGAATTGTTGACTAAAGAGGAGCGGTTCGACCCCTTGAAAAAAGGCGGTATACACGCGACGGATTTCATTAAAAATTGTGAAAGAGTTTTACCCAGATCATGGACTAATGAGAGAATAATTAATGCGGTTATTGACGTGTTGGCTGGTGATGCCAAGCGTTGGGGCTTAAACCTCAACATTACGAACCTGACTTTTGACGAGTTTAAAAATTTGTTTCTGGCTGAATACTGGTCAGAGCAAAAACAACAAAGTGTCTGGCGCGAATTTGTCGTATCGAGGCTTTTCGATGCGAATTCGCGCGGCTCGATGAAGGAGTTTTGTGAGGGCTGTATCCGCAAGCTGGAATATATGGAGGGGGAGGTTACAAACTGAGACACTAAAAGTCGTGGGCGGGTTTCAATACTTGGGTAGCAAAAAGATAAAAATGCAGACTAGCAATAGCAAGAACAGCATTTCTGAAAACTAAAATTTATTAGCACTTAATATAAATTTGAGTGTGAGACAGTCTTTTCCGAAAAAAGTGCTTTATTTGTAACGGTATGCATCAGTACTCCGTACTGGTACCTCAACTCTGATTTTAAAAAATCAGAACCGCAGATTTTGAACTATGGTATGATAGAACTTTTACTGCAGTTGAAGTGATGTAAAGCAAATGCTGCATTCACAATATAAAAGTGCTCCGGAAAGCATTAACATAATGTTGTGAGAAATCTAAACCATTTAGAAAGTCATAGAATCAGAACTAGTTATTTTTTTTTTTTAATAAAGCACTGCCTGAAGGTATTTGTCTGCAGTGTCGCCTTATATGGAAATGAAAAGTGGACTATAGGCAGTTCAGACAACAATAATTTAGAAACTTTTGAAATGTGATGCTATAGACAAATGCTGAAGATCAGATGGGCAGATCGAATAACAAATGAGGAGGTTCTGAAGTGAACTGATACTGAAATAAACTGATACTGAAACTAAATGACGAGAAAGGAAATTTAAGTCACAACTTTATTAAACAAGATATGGGTTAATATGACACAACATGAGGTATCAAGCAGTTGTCAGTTTGGTAGTGGAAGGAACTGTGTGTAGGGGGTGATGGGGGATTAATTTTGTAGTGGAATGCCAAGTCTTGAATATAGTAAGCAGGATGAACTGCGTGTAGGTTGGGGAAGTTATGCAGAGATGAAGAGGTAGTATAGATTAGCATTGGAGAACTGCATCAAAACAGGCTTCGAACTGAATATCACAAGTCTGCAAATGTAGTTAAATGAAATTCTAAAAGTTTAATGAGGTGAGTTGAAGTTGCTCTCTGGATTTTGTAGAGCTGCTTGCTTGCCGTCGGATGCAGAAATTCATTAATTATTTTCTACCGGTTTCAGTCGTAGCGCCCAACTTCACAGGAAGAAAAAAAGGTGTACATTACATTATCATGCAAATATTCAGCGGAAAGTTGAAGTCGATATGCACCTAATGTCCAACTGTTTTCTTCTTGTGATGATGATCATTGCGACTGAGAGCGGTAGAAAGTAAATAACCATTTTTTACAGCTGATGGCAAACATGCGGTTCTTCAAGTTCAATAAAGTTATTGAATAAATTCCACACCAAAAGGAACAGTATTCTGCGAAGAAAACGATCTAAAATGTTGTTAATCTTTACATTTATGTGTAAATCTGGTCTTCCCCCAACAATAATGTTAGAATGCCAGTTCACTCAAATGATGAAATATATCTGTGTAGTCATTCAAGTGCAAATGCATTCTAGCGTTATTGTTTTCTGATACTTAGATCTACGTAAAACAACATAGAGGTCACTCAGTCTTATTACAATCTATACATGTGTCAGCTGTCGCTATTTGCTAGGTAACCCTTCTCAGGATTCTTGTGTTCCAAATACATTAACCGAGTTGACTTGTAAGAAATTTGATATTTTTTTTGTTTACAACAATACGAACGTGAGAATTTGACCACGTTTATTCAAAACAGTGAGCTAACGTGCAACAAAAGAGTGATTCTCAAATAGTGGAGCAGTGAATTTGAAAGTCTGCACTATGGAGTCGAGCACGAAAACAACTTTCACCGACTAGAGTGTTGACAGACAGTCTTGGACTTGTGGCGTCTACCAGATACACCTTTATATGTGCTTAAAAACATACTGAAATATGTTGGGAACATTATCACAATAGAAAAATTAATTTATAGAATTTTTCCTGGATGAGTTATGAATCTCAAAAACATAGATCTCGAAATAAAAATGCGGTAGTAACCTGAGGGTAATGATAATTTATGGACATATCAGTTGGAATACAGCAAGGAAATATTTTTTACGTATTTGGGACATTTCAGAAAGGATAACGAAATTTGTTTTATCAAAGAGTATATAATCACAGTAACTCATTACCGGTAAAGTACACTCAAAAATGACAAACAGAATACTAAGTTCTAAATGTTAACTATAGTAGTCACAATATACTATTAAATAAACAGCGTTTGTCGTTGTTTTCTTGGTTACTCGTAATAAGGTTCTCTCTTTTCTGTTTCTTTTAAGTTGACTGATCCCAATCTTTCGAAAATGCCTGTAGGACGTTATTAAAGATGTCCTGATATTTTAGTTTTCCTCTGGATGTTTATCTCCGCGAATTTTAAACAATTTTCTCATGCAGTTTATTTTGTGTTAGGTAATAATTTCAGTTGTAAAACGCCAAAACAGAATGAAACAATCAGTATTCATAATAATGTCGTAGCCTGAACTTTAAATTCATAAGAAATACAGATATGCTGCCCTGAGGAGCTCTTATATTACCGTATTTTTGTTCTGATAAGTGCTTCACTGAAATTTTAGCCTTATTTGGGTTCATTTCTGCTCCTTGTATCCTATATGCTACGCAATAACAGAGCAGTTAAGTACACATCTTATTCCTAATGATTGTAGTTTCATTGATGAAACACTATGGTCAGCAGGAACAAAAGCCCTGGAAAGATCTAAAAGTATGTCTCTGACACACTCACCTCTGTCAAGAACATCTAGTACCAGTTCTATGAATTCTGCTGTGGCTGGTTCTGTATTTCTACAATTGTTGAACCCAACGTGTGATTCACTTATACAATAGAATTTATTTAAGTTATTCATAATTGACTCTATTGTTTCCTACGTCTTTGCATTACTTTTAATTAGTAGAGGAGCAACTAACCAGTTTGAATTACTCCCGAAAGTTTCCTGATGCGACTGACACACATGCTGTTTTTCAGGAGCTTGTATGCTCAGATGCATTGTTTCTGCATACAAACAGCTACATCAGCTAAACCTGCTAGCTCCTTATTTTTCTCATATTCTTGAACCGTTTTGTTAACTTCATGTTTTATGGTTATTAATGACGTCATTGTACTTGGGGCACACATATTCAGATTTTATTTTTGTGTTTGCGACTTTTTTGTAATGACGTCCCTGCTAAACGTGACAAAATACACTCTTACACAGTTTGCTACTTCTGCGAACGATTTCTCATTTAATCCCCCCTTCCTTATCTGTATGTTATTACGCTTTCATTCGCTTCTCACTGTTTCCTTTTTGATGACACCCACGACTTCTTCAGTTTTACTCTTTTTAATTAAATTCCTTTTTTGGCAATGATGGCACTAATGTATAGTATTCCGTAAACTAACACATTCCACATTTTTAATAAAAGTATTCTTCAAATGATCTATTAGATGTGTAACTAGCCAACGTAAAGGGATAACAGCTTATGTGACTTAAAATTGTAATAAATAATGTAATAGTGGAAGGGATAACTGACTTCAAGTATCTCGGTTGTGAAATACAACTTAATTTTGACAATGAAATCGATAACACGACCAGGAAGCTAAAATTTAATGCAATCTATGGAACATTTATAAAAGCGTCATAAAACCCACGAAAAAGGCATGGATGAAGCCTTTAAAACTCAAGACTCGATCGATCTGAAATATGGATTCCCATGAAATAGAATATGCGCAAGATCCAGGCTGCGGAAATGAAGTTATACGTCTACAACTACATCTACGTACAACTCCTAAGCCACCCTGCGGTGCGTGGCGGAGGGTACCCTGTACCACAACTAGTCGTTTCCTTTCCTCTTCCATTCTAGATAGAGCGAGGGAAACACGGCTCTATATGCCTCCACATGAGCCCATTCTCCTTGATGTTAAAGGATGCATAAGAGGATATCGCTTCTGGAATGAAGTCATTAGGAATGAAATAAAAGTTGATTTAGTACACAGGAAAACCGGTCTGCACAGAAAAAGATGGTGGGAACATGTAATTATGTGTGAAAATAAACGTTCAAAATGCCCTTTTTCACTGATATTTGTGACCGTAAGTCCCAAATCCATTACAAGAGAGATATCGACATAACGAATGCATCTTCGACGTATTTCGTAGTTTTGGATGAAGTGAGGTGTGGAAAAGGTGGGTGAAACACATGGGATTTCTCTCATTTGAGACTGCTGAAATTTCTTATAACACTCTTTTAAATGTCTTGACGGGTTTGCCAAGTGAAGCATCATCTGTCTGATACAGTGCCACTGTCAATTCGACACGAAGGCGCGTGCTGTCTGGAGGGTGACGGTGGGCGTAATTAAAATCGCCTGTCCACTGAAAAATCCCATAGAAAATAATTACCTTTACTTGTTTTACCGTTGTAAATGATCAGCACCACAATATTAATATAGTTTTATTTTACATTTCAGTGATACAGGCCCCTTTTCTGTGTGGGTACCCTGACTGCATCCTAGCTACAATGTTGTGCAACGCTTAAGGGCTAAAATAACTTCCACACGACGTGTTCTTTTCAAGTAAAGTAGCTCCATGAAACTTTGGCCATACATAGTAGAACTGCTACAAGAGAGTACAGTTGGTAACTGAAAGAAGTACGCAAAGAGACGACATTTTTATTCAAAGACAATAATGCCACTGAAGTCAAGGCGGTTTATAATCACTTGACATTACAAAAGGAGTAACGTTGTTCTTAATAGCGTGTATGATGCCATAGACAGAAATGTATGTTCTCCAACGCGTCCCCAAGCTGGCACTAGTTCGGTAATGAGTTCTTGCGGTAGTGCGTCCCATTACACGACCAGTGCGGTTAATAACTGCTCGATATACTGTGGTATATTTGACGTGCTGCAAAATGTCTCCCTAGCACGCGCCACACTTGCAAGAACTGCTCCTCCAGCGCAGTTCGATGCGGTCAAGAATTGTCATCCATAATAATGAAATCAAGGAGAATGCACCCCTGAAAAGACGCACTTAGGGAAGGAGTGCAATAAAGCTGACTGTACGGTGTTTAAATAGTTGGAGGTCGGATTGCTCACACAACTTAATGCCTCCCTACACCATACCCTGTGACCACCGAAACTACCATGTTTCACTGTATTCCTGCGTGCACCACTTACGAGAGGAACACGTAATGCACCCAGGAATACTACCGAACATTGCCTGTGTGTTATGGTGCGGGAAGACAAAATAGTGGGTGGGCACACTGACCTCCAGATCACTGAACACGGTACGTTCACTGATCAACGTTATTCTGACACTGCACTCCTTTCCAAAGTGTGTTTCTCCAGGGTTGGATTCGGCCGTGAGTTCATTTTTATTCAAGACAATGCGCGACCGCACCGAACTGGGATGCTGGGGGAGCCCTGTAACGTAGCGGCTGTTCGGCGAATGAACTGCCCTGCTCCTTACGCCGGCCTAAAACCCATCGAGCAACTGTGGGATACGTTGTTGACACAACGTAGACCGACGAAAATCCATACGTTGTCCATTGTGTTGATGGAGGAATGGGACTCCCTACCACAAGAACTCCTCACCAATCTTATGATCAGCATCAGAGCACATCGCACAGCATGCACTGATGCCTGTAGTAACCACCCAGCCTACTCAAACCAACGTCTCTGGTTATATAGTGTCCAGGGTACCGTCACAAATCGCCGTGACTTCAGTGTAATTATTGACTATGAATACAATAATGTCATTTCTGTTCTTCTCACTTCATACTTCCTTCTGCACTCTACTGCAGCAGTTCTTGCATCGTATGACCCAGTTTTTATGGAGCTATGTTACTCGACACACATCACGCGAATGGTGCATAGTTCTTAAGTTTTACGCACAAGCGCAGACAGCCTAGGTTTCCTGCCGGACAATAGGAATTCATTTATAAGCCGTTCAAAATTTTTCTGTGCTGCCTTCTTTATAAACAAACTGTTCCTATCCAGTGTCTTCCCGATGGATCGTATCCCGTTATACGCTTTACCAACATCTGTTGTGGTCATCCAGTGCGCAACGCTACAGTCTGTGTACAACCCGA
Source organism: Schistocerca piceifrons (assembly GCF_021461385.2). Lineage (NCBI taxonomy): Eukaryota > Metazoa > Arthropoda > Insecta > Orthoptera > Acrididae > Schistocerca > Schistocerca piceifrons. The sequence continues at coordinate 243,505,297 of NC_060143.1, forward strand.
ATGAGATTTTGCACTCGTCAGCGTAGTGTGCTCTGATATGAAATTTCCTGGCGCATTAAAACTATGTACCGGACCGAGACTCGAACTCGGGACCTTTGCCTTTCGCGGGCACGTGTTCTACCATCAGAACTACCCAAGCACGAGTCGCACGACTCACGACCCGTCCCAACAGCTTCAATTCTGCCAGGAGCTCGTCTCCTACCTTCCCAACATCACAGAAGCCCTTCTGCGAACCTTTCAGAACCAGCACTCCTGGAAGAAAAAATATTGCGAAGATATGCCTTAGCCACAGCCTGGGGGATATTTCCAGAATGAGATTTTCACTCTACAGCGGAGTGTGCGCTGATATGAACCTGATTGACTCCTTCTATGATTCGTTTAACGTGTTGTTACCCTTTTTGCATATTAAGAACTAGTGGCCAGCTCAGTTGCTTGTGTCTGGCTAACTAGGCATAACTGCAGCTTTTAAGAGATAAAATTTCCTCATAGAGAACAGGCTACAAATTGTTTCATATTCAATGTAAACCCTGCGCTAAGTCTTGATCAACGGCCCAATTACACCCAATTACACTGGGATACGTCGGATGTGACTTCAGTGTCAGTTGATGACTCTCCATGCAGGAGAATGTGCTGCGTTTCCCTGAAGAGAAGCGAAAATCCTTAAGTCAGAGGCCAGTACGCTAACTGTATTAGTCAAACGGCTATATATCTTTTGCGTCCTATCAGTATGTTTGCCAAATTACAGCTGAGATATTCTCATACACCTCTGCAGCAATGACATGTGTAACCTCCCCGCAAAAATAAGAAAGTCAATACTAAGTGAAATGTTATCTTCCCACAAAACTGAATAATAAAAATGAGCTAAGCGTAACCTGCTTGCAAAATTAATGAATAAAATGTGCAAAAATGTTAAGTCCCCACAAAATTAACGTTAAGATGAACCTGATAAATTTTATAAGGTCAGTTGCGCTGACCTTCGGCCCTGTGCAATAATTAAACCTGAACACAAAAACCAAAATTCTTACCTCAGTAAACTGCATCTATACCTGCTCTTATTTTTCGGCACAGCTCAGTGCAATGCTGACCCATGTTTAATTTTGATTCTTGGAGGGAATGCATGGGAAATATTATTTAACTTGAAATGAATCCTTTTTGTTTAAAACAGTTACTTTAAAAGAAAATTATTATTGGGGCAATTCTTGAACAAATTAATTACAATTAACATGTGTTATTAGCTGAGCGCAATGCTGCTTCATTACCTTCGATAACAATATACCTCGTCCAGAACTGTGACCAGAGTCCCATGTCGACGCCCGCCGACTCCTCACACACTACTACCGACTGAGTCCAACTCGCAACACGCAACTGCTGTTCCTGCCGACTCGCTACACGCAACTGAACTCTCGCGCAGTCAGGCGCAGACTAGCCACGATAAATAACTCTCTGGTCAGAGATTCTGTCATGCCTCGCCATCGCTGGTACACGTTTCATAACCCTCCACTGGGGGGGGCAAAAATTTGGCAGCGATGGTGAGTCATTTAGACTTGCCATGAGCAACAAATTTTTTCTTAACTAATTAACTTTACAAACAGAGAATATACAGATATAGAACATGAAGTAAATATGGTGCACATGCACTGAGTACACAACATATCAGACAATGACAAAAATATATATACAATGAGAACAGAACATATCAGCAAATCAGAAAAATGTATATACAAATCATATTGATAAGTGACAAAAGTGCACACTCATTGACGTTCAGCACAAAACATATTAACAAATGACATAAGTGCACATGCACTGAAAAATTCTTGAAAGTCTTCACAACAAATAGACATAATGAATACAAATCTCATTGACAAATGACATAAGTGCACATGTACTGTAGTTCAGAACATATCAGCAAATGAAAAAAATGTACATACAATGAGTAGAAATCATGTTAGAAAAATGACAAAAGTGCACACGCACTATAATTCAGAATATATCAGCAAATCCAAAAAAATGTATTGGTCATGAATACAAATCATATTAGCAAAAAGTGATTTTGTTACAAGAATTAGGATAGGAAAGGGAAGGATTGCATCATGGTTGTAGCACATTAGGTTGCACGCAGCTGCACTGAAAGTCCATATCTTTCTACTGTAGCACAACACCAAGTGGAAGAATCTGAAGTTCTTTTCCCAGAAGTATTTATCAGCGTAGCCAAGACACTGAAATGTCGTAGTAATATTCCATGTTATCATTTTAGCAGTACATTAGGTACACCAAACAGTGGGACCATAATAACATCTCCATCGCTCAAGGTGGTGGACAGCATGTCGAGTCAACACCACGTTCTTGTAACGTACACCAACGTAGAATTAGTGCAAAACCAAATATAGTGCTCCATGATCAGGAGGATATACAGGATAAACGGATATTGCAGTAATTCAGGGTAGCTAGGCCAGAAGGTGAAGGACATTAAGTCTTATGCTAGTCATCCTTGAGAATTACACTAGTCTATCAACCGATCTGAACAATTAGTGGCATTCATTGGCTATTTAGAGAGCAAATGAGTAGTATGTATGGAGTATTACGGAACAGTATTCATAAGTCATCTTATACAGTAATTATTGGCACTCATTGGCCAGTTAGAAAGCATTTTTTTATACATTATTCAGAAGTCATCATTCAAAACAAGAGTTAATTATTGGAATATCATTAATGCATAAATCATCATATTACAGTAAACAGTGGCATTCATTGGCCAGTTACTAAACATGTAGCAATTATTGAGTATTACAAAACACTATTCGTATCTCATCTGATTGCAGTAATTATTAGCACTCATTAAGTCACATACTAGTCTTCACTGAGAATTACATTAGTAGTTTGCGGCATTCATTGCCCAGTTATTGAACATTTCTGTACCATGTATGTAGTATTACAGAATAATGTTCATAAATTGACGTTTTACACAGAACATTGGCACTCATTGCCTAATTAGAAGTCATCAGAAGTCCTAATATTCATGTGGTGTTTTACAGAGAACATTGGTACTCATTTCCTGATTATAAGTCATCAGACGTCATTACATAACAATATTCACATAATGATTTACAGAGAACATACGCACTCATTTCCTAATTACAAATCATCAGAAGTCATAATATTCATGTGGTGTTTTACAGAGAACATTGGTACTCATTTCCTAATTACAAATCATCAGAAGTCATAATATTCATGTGGTGCTTTACAGAGAACACTGGCACTCATTTCCTAATTACATATCATCAGAAGTCATTATATTCATGTGGTGCTTTACAGAGAACATTGGCACTCATTTCCTAATTATAAGTCATCAGAAGTCATAATATTCATATGGTGTTTTACAGAGAACATTGGCACTCATTTCCTAATTAGAAGTCATCAGAAATCCTAATATTCATGTGGTGTTTTAGAGAGAACAGTGGTACTCATTTCCTAATTACAAGTCATAATATTCATACGGTGTTTTACAGAGAACATTGGCACTCATTTCCTAGTTAGATGTCATCAGAAGTCCTAATATTCATGTGATGTTTTACAGAGAACATTGGTACTCATTTCCTAATTACAAGTCATCAGAAGTCATAATATTCATATGGTGTTTCACAGAGAACATTGGCACTCATTTCCTAGTTACAAAGTATTATTATGTATATATATTTTTTTATTTGCTAGCAATGCATTGCGTTGAGATCGATAACTAATTTCTGGGGGATAATAATATTTGCATTTGACTTATTGCTGCAAATAAAGATGTGTAACGTCATTCGTCATGAGTCAGCTGTAGCGAGGTTATGAAACAAGTAGAGTATATGTGATCACATTCAAAAATGACATAGACTTAATGAACAACTGCCTATAGCACATTGATTTCATAAATAATTTCTCCTGCAAAATATACAAAAGTGGATTATTAAACTGAAAGAAGAAACGCATTTTATGCTGAAAAGTAGTGAACTTCGAATTAACAGGTAGTGAAATGTGTATAAAAATGTGTGTTCCCTAGCTGTCCTTTCCAAAACCTTCAGTCATCCTGCTATGCAATATAATACCTACTGTCAAAACGAACTGCAACAAATACTTAAATAACTACATAGCATAAATACATAAACTTCAACATCATCCTCATCTGTAAATAAAAAACTTCATTATCCATCACTTCATTATCCATATTATCATAACTCCATTATTATCATCACCTGTAAAGAAAAAACTTCATTATTCATAGTAGCATATTCTTCATCATTATTCGTCACCATTCATTATCATCTGCAAAAAAAAATCGCTTCATTACTCATTATACAACTATTCCTTATTTCTACCATATTTCATCACTAAAACTAAGATGTGTAGTTCTGTCAGACAGCCTGCATCAATCGCCTTGTATTCTGAAAGAAAAAATTAGTTAAGACTGCTATTCTACGATATGTATAGTATATTCTTGTTAATGCTTGTTAATTCTGATCCATTTACTCTTCCTCAGAAGGTTTGCATCTTCTTTCGACCATTCCGAAGGTGAAATTCCCATTTTTGTTTAATTTATTTCCTTTACACGTTATTTCTTTCTGAAATTGATGAACAAAGATTAATGTCTTGCATTTACATCATATACTCACTAAATAATGACTGGTTTATGGTAACATAATTAAGCATACAGCATAACATGAAAGAAAACGTAATACGTCAAAAAAATAGACAGTGTTCAAATGCAAAAATGTACACAGAATATCACAATGCAGCAGCAAAAAATGTAAAACAGTCACGATGATGAGATATCATAGGGCAAAAATGTCCAAGTCAACTGGTATGTCTTATATCTTAACTATTTCACAGTGCATACAAACAAAATATGAAACCAATCGCACATACACAAAAAAAATGATGACTAGAAATGTGACCTTCTATGAGTTCAGCTTGTATGTTGTGTAGTTAATAGAGGCGAGAATTGAAGACTTTAATGGAGAGAGAATTTAATAAAATTAATATGTCACTAGATAAAATTGCATAATTATTCATAGCATACGTAATTTTATCTGGAAAAAATGTGCTCAGTCTGATATGTAACAAGAAGAGCGACCTGCTAACCTTACCTTGGCGGGCACTTGCCAAGAAAAAATACGACAGTCATCAGTAAGTAATCACATAAATATAATAGCATAAATGGTCATAAAATGTGTAAATTCATCTGGAAAAACATGTACGGTCTGCTGTGTAACGACAAGAAAAGCGACCTGCTAGCCTTACTTTGCCGGGCACTTGCCAAGAAAAAATACGATAGTCATCAGTAAGTAGTCATGTGAATATAGTTGCATAAGTGTTCATAAAATCAGCAAATGGCATTATAACATGTTAAATCATAAAGTATCTTCATTCAATAAAAGGTTTGATGTTTGACCAGTGGTGGTTTCATTTTGATTTTCTGGTTCTCAAAGTTTCGACGTGTACAACATTGGGGTGAATCCGATATGGTCCTGCGTATAGAAGTTCAAATTTACTGCACCTACCTTTTCCTTTATCAGATAAATGGTGTGTACGTACTAATATCTTCTGTCCAATGTGAAAGTCACGGCGTGTACAAACCTGTTTTTGCTGTCTTCTCCGGCGCCCTGCGGCACGTTTGATGTTGTTCAGCGCAATGTCAATTATTTCATGGTGTCGTAGTCGACGAGATGTAGGAAATGTTACTAATTCTTTAATTTTGTTAGGTGGTTCAACATTTTTCAGTATAACAGACGGAGATAGCATAGTAGATTCATTTGGTATGAAATTAATTACATCCTGGAATGAGAGTATATGTGTGTCCCAATCAGTATATCTTTTATGGCAGTGTATTCTACACAGTTTACCAATTTCTTTCATTAATCGTTCACAAGGGTTCGAAGAAGCATGGTACCTGGATATATGGATCGGAGAAATGTTTCTAGCTCGTAACATACGTGTCCATAAAGCAGAACAAAATTGTGATCAATTGTCGGAAATTATTTCATCACATGCCATACATGAAATAGAAAATGTTTTACAAATGCTTTCGAAACAGTTTTAGCAGTAGTTTTGCGTAACGGAGTGAAGGTAACAAATTTTGAAGTGAGTTCAACAGCGACAAAGATGTAGCAAAAACCTCTATTAGTTCTGGGAATCGGACCAAAAATGCCTACAGCGGCCATGTGTCTTAATTTAACAGGTACAATGGGATATAATGGAGGAATATGTGAAGTTGTGTCTGACTTAGCTTTCTGGCAGATTTTACATGACGCTAAAACTCGTCGTATACGTTTCTCCATGTTGTCAAAATAACAGTTCTGTCTCAGTATAAGAAAACATTTTCTAGCTCCGTAATGTGCGTAACTTAAATAAGTATACCAGATTAATTTGTTAACCAGCTCGTCAGGAATGCGTAATAACCAATTGTTGCTGTCACGATGACAGCGGCGAAGTAGAATGTCGTTGCGTACAGTGTAATGGTTTCTAATCGTAACATTATTCCTATCTTGCCAGAGGTGTTTAATCTCTTTCCATATGTTGTCCTTATTCTGCTCTTGTGCTATGTCCTGTAATGACGATGAAATGAAATTTTCAAATGCAACTTGTTGAATGTACATCACGCTGAAATTTGCTTTGCACAAGTTGGTTGCGATGTCTTGCTGATTGTTGCTGAGAGAACGAGATAGTGCGTCTGCTATAATATTTTGTGTGCCGGGAATGTGAACTATTGTAAAATTAAATTCTTGTAAATAACGCTTCCATCTGCTTAATCTGTCGTGTGAAAATTTAGCTGAAAGTAAAAATTGTATCGCTCTGTGGTCTGTGTATACGGTGGTATGTCTGCCATAAAGAAAGTGCCTAAATCTCGTAAAAGCCCATACAACACATAATGTTTCAAGTTCTGTAACGGAATAATTTCGTTCAGCAGGTGACAAAATGCGACTTGCAAATGCGATGTTTTTAATTACTGTAGAACCTTCTTCTTCAATTTCCTGGAAAATATGTACGCCTAAAGCGGTGTTAGAACTGTCGGTAGCAATGGAAAAATTTCTGGTAAGGTCTGGGTGCGATAAAAGTGGAGCATTCAACAAGGCTTCTTTCAGGTTCACAAATTCAGAATGTGCTTGCTTATCCCAGGACCAAATACTGTTTTTACCTGTCAATTGGCATAATCTGGGGGTATCTAAAGCAGAGTAATGAATAAATTTACGAAAAAAGTTAATAAAACCCAAAAAACTGCATAGTTGTTTTTTCGTCGTAGGAACAGTAATGTCACGTAAAGCTTGAAGTTTTTCCGGGTCATGCGTAATGCCTTCTGCTGAAATTACGTGTCCAAGAAATTTTATAGAAGTTTTGCAAATGCGATTTACTGAGATTAACTGTGAGTCCTTGTGTACGAAAAGCTTGCAACAGTTGTTCAAGAATCAGATTGTGTTCAGTCCAGTTAGCTTCTGCAATAAGAATGTCATCTACGTACGTCGTGATTCTGTCTTTAAGTTCTGTCGGAAGTATTGTATTCAATCCGCGAATAAAAGCTGCTGAAGAAATAGTTAAACCGAATGGTAATTTACAAAATTGATAACAGTCGCCAAAACAGAGAAATGCTGTGTACTTTCTACAGTTCGGATAGAGCTGAATTTGCCAAAATCCCGATTTCAGATCTAATGTAGAATAAATAGCAGTACCATGAAATTTCTGTAGCAGTTCTTCTAATGTCTGTGGTCGATCTTTTTCATTGATAATTATGTCATTGATATGACGTGAATCAAGTATGAGGCGAAGTGAGCCATCCTTTTTCTTAACAATATGTAGCGGGTTTATGTACGGACTAACTGCCGGTTCAATAATTCCTTGGTCAAGCATATCCTGCAATTCTTTCTTAACCTGTTCTCTGTGAATATACGGAATGGAATAATGCTTGGCTTTACATGTATCATGCTGTTTGACTTGAAATTCATACATAAAACCGGACATAGTACCAGGAATGTTGTCAAAAACTGGAGATTGCTGTAAAAGAATTTTGTGTAGTTGCGTCCGTTCGTCGTCTGTATTTGCACTGCTCTGCTGGACTTTATCAGAAATCGTCTGTATAACGTCATACTCGACTTCGTCTGGAGTATTATAGTTGTGTACGTGCGTATCTGTGAACAATGTGGAATTACAGTGTATGCCACGTGATATGGAAATGACCTCTGTACGATTAATTGTCTGTTCTTCTGCAGATAATGAGTGCTGAAATTCCAAAGCCAATTGTACATTCTCGTCCTTCAACATTAAATAGAAATTTTGAAAATCAATAACTGCGTCGTGTTGTACCAGAAAATTAGTACCTAAAATAACGTCTGTTGTCAACAAAGGAACAATCAAAAAATTTGAGTGAATTGTATGACCTGCAATACAAAATGATAAATGTGTCTGTAATTTAACATCTACTCCTTTACTAGATACTGCTGCTTTT